>NC_089849.1:31572026-31872026 GCF_035609145.1 Eleutherodactylus coqui
AATTTTCTTTCTTTCATTTTTCTCTTTCCTTTTTCTTTCTTTCTATCTATCTTTATCTATCTATCTATCTATCTATCATCTATCTATCTCATATTTATCTATCTATCTATCTATCTCATATCTATCTATCTATCTATCTCATATCTATCTATCTATCTATCTATCTCATATCTATCTATCTATCTCATATCTATCTATCTATCCCTCTCTCATATCTATCTATCTATCTATCTATCCATCTCATATCTATCTATCTATCTATCTATCTCATATCTATCTATCTCATATCTATCTATTTATCTATCTATCTCATATCTATCTATCTATCTATTATCTATCAATCTCATATCTATCTATTATCTATCTATCTCATATCTATCTATCTCATATCTATCTATTTATCTATCTATCTATTATCTATCTCATATCTATCTATTATCTATCTATCTATTATCTATCTCTCTCTCTCATATCTATCTCATATCTATCTATCTATCTATCTATCTATCTATCTATCTATCTATCTATCTCATATCTATCTATTTATCTATCTATCTATTATCTATCTCATATCTATCTATTTATCTATCTATCTCATATCTATCTATCTATCTATCTATCTATCTATCTCCTATCTATCTATCTATCTATCTCCTATCTATCTATCTATCTATCTATCTATCTATCTATCTATCTCCTATCTATCTATCTATCTATATCCTATCTCCTATCTATCTATTTATCTATCTATCTATTATCTATCTATCTATCTATCTATCTATCTATCTATCTATCTATCTATCTATCTATCTCATATCTATCTATTATCTATCTATCTATCTATCTATCTATCTCATATCTATCTATCTATCTACCTATCTATCTCAAGTCCTGTTTCTTTTTTTCTTTCATTCTCTCTTTCTTTCTATCTCGTTTTTCCTTCTTTCTTTTTTCTCTTTCTTTCTATCTATCTATCTATCTATCTATCTATCTATCTATCTATTTCAAGTCTTCTTTCTTCTATAATTTGTGTTTTTACTCTCTACGGCTTTAAAGATTACCTTTTGCTATTCGTGATCACATCCAGTGTGTGAAAACCTGGACAGACTTTATGGTATGTTCAAACAGAGCACTTTTTGCCTCATGTTTGATGTGGAATCCATGGCGAAATCTGCATTTCATAGGAATTTACATTGTAGTCTACTGTGCAGTTTTCTTTATGTGGAATCAGTAATACATTTTACTTACTCTTGGGTTAAGGCTTTGTTCCCATCTGGGCTGAAGGCTCCATTCGATACCTATTACACAGATCTGGCATGACAGAGACCTAACTGACCCCATTATAGTCAGTGGGGTAAGTCATGCGCCCTGCCCACGTGTCATGTGCTGGATCTGGAACTTCCATTATTTTGGTTCAGATGATGGAGCTGAACCATGGAAGTATTAATGGAGGTGTGAAGAGATGTATGCGGATTGTTTGGATTAGATACGATTGCAGTCTGTACAAGGCTTCAGTTATTGTACTGCACACATAGTGATAATGTTACCGGTCACTGACAACAAGCAGAAAACTTTTGGAAATGGTGGGGAATTTAGACACAAAGGGAAAGATTTATGAAAGCTGTCTAAAATAAAATCTGCCTTTGTTGCCCATAGGAACCAATCACAGCGCAGCTTTCATTTTACCTCAGCACTATAAGAAATGAAATCTGCGCTGTGATTGGTTGCTATGGGCAACAAGGACAGATATTTTTTTAGACAGCCCTGATACATCTGTTCCAAACCATATATTAGAAAGTGGCAGAACATTTTGTTATACAATAAATCCCATTCAGTGTTGTAGCTAAAGGCTCATGGCCCCGGGTGCAAAAGGTTAGCTTGGCCCCCACTGCGAAACATCAGCTTATGGTACAAGGCTTTGTCTCCTCTTTCCCCCCACAATCTAACTGCGCATCGCCTGTGCCCACACAATCTAACTGTGCATCACCTGTGCCCCCACAATCTAACTGTGCATCGCCTGTGCCCCCACAATCTAACTGTGCATCGCCTGTGCCCCCACAATCTAACTGTGCATCACCTGTGGCCCCACAATCTAACTGTGCATCGCCTGTGCCCCCACAATCTAATTGCCCCCAGAATCTAATTGTGCATCGCCTGTGCCCCCACAATCTAACTGTGCCCACATAATCTAACTGTGACCACACAATCTAATTGTGCATTGCCTCTCCCCCCACAATCTAACTATGCATCACCTGTGACCCCACAATGTAACTATGTGTTGCCTGTGCCCCCACAATCTAACTGTGCATCGCCTGTTCCTCCAGAATCTAACTGTGCATCGCCTGTGCCCCCACAATCTAACTGTGCATCCCTTGTGCCCCCACAATCTAACTGTGCATCTCCGGTGCCCCCACAATCTTACTGTGTGCCCCCTGTGCCCCCATAATCTAACTGTTCATCGCCTGTGCCCCCACAATCTAACTCTGCCTCACCTGTGCCCCCACAATCTAACTGTGCATCGCCTGTGCCCCCACAATCTATTTGTCCCCCAGAATCTAATTGTGCATCGCCTGTGCCTCCACAATCTAACTGTGCATCGCCTGTGCCCCCACAATCTAGCTGTGCGTCGCCGAGGTTCCCACAATCTAACTGTGTGTCGCCGGTGCCCCCACAATCTAAGTGTGTCACCGGTGCCCCCAAAATTTAACTGTGTGTTCCCTTTGCCCCCACAATCTAACTGTTCATCTCCTGTGCCCCCACAATCGAGCTGTGCGTCGCCGGTGCTCCCACAATCTAACTGTGTGTCGCCGCTGCCCCCAAAATCTAACTGTGTGTCCCCTTTTAACTCCACAATCTAACTGTGCATTGTCTGAGTCCCCACAATCTAACTGTTCATCTCCTGTGCCCCCACAATCTAACTGTGTCCCCTGTGCCCCCAGAAGCTAACTGTGCGTCCCCTGTGCCCCCACAATATAACTGTGCATCCGCAATCTAACTGTGCATCTCCTGTGCTCCCACAATCTAACTGTGCATCATCTGTGCCCCACAATGTAACTGTGTATCCCTTGTGCCTCCACAATCCAATTGTACATCCCCTTTGTTTCCACAATCTATCATTGTATGTTCTCTGTGCCCCCACAAACTTATTGTGTGTCTCCTGTGCCCCCACGATCTAGCTGTGCATCACCTGTGGCCCAATAATCTAGCTGTGCATCACCTGTGGCCCAACAATCTAGCTGTGCATCACCTGTGGCCCAACAATCTAGCTGTGCATCACCTGTGACCCAACAATCTAGCTGCGCATCACCTGTGGCCCAACAATCTAATTGTGCATCCCCTGTGCCCCCACAATCTAATTGTGCATCCCCTGTGCCCCACAATCTAATTTTGCATCCCCTGTGCCCCCACAATCTAATTGTGCATCCCCTGTGCCCCCACAATCTAATTGTGCATCCCCTGTGCTCCCACAATCTAATTGTGCATCCCCTGTGCCCCCACAATCTAATTGTGCATCCCCTGTGCCCCACAATCTAATTGTGCGTCCCGTGTGCCCCCACAATCTAATTGTGCGTCCCCTGTGCTCCCACAATCTAATTGTGCATCCCATGTGCCCCCACAATCTAATTGTGCATCTTCTGTGCCCCACAATCTAATTGTGCATCCCCTGTGCCCCCACAATCTAATTGTGCATCCCCTGTGCCCCCACAATCTAATTGTGCATCCCCTGTGCTCCCACAATCTAATTGTGCATGCCCTGTGCCCCACAATCTAATTGTGCATCCCCTGTGCCCCCACAATCTAATTGTGCATCCCCTGTGCTCCCACAATCTAATTGCGCATCCCCTGTGCTCCCACAATCTAATTGTGCATCCCCTGTGCCCCACAATCTAATTGTGCATCCCCTGTGCCCCCACAATCTAATTGTGCATCCCCTGTGCTCCCACAATCTAATTGCGCATCCCCTGTGCCCCACAATCTAATTGTGCATCCCCTGTGCCCCCACAATCTAATTGTGCATCCCCTGTGCTCCCACAATCTAATTGTGCATCCCCTGTGCCCCACAATCTAATTGTGCATCCCATGTGCCCCCACAATCTAATTGTGCATCCCCTGTGCCCCCACAATCTAATTGTGCATCCCCTGTGCCCCCACAATCTAATTGTGCATCCCCTGTGCTCCCACAATCTAATTGTGCATCCCCTGTGCCCCACAATCTAATTGTGCATCCCCTGTGCCCCCACAATCTAATTGTGCATCCCCTGTGCTCCCACAATCTAATTGTGCATCCCCTGTGCCCCACAATCTAATTGCGCATCCCCTGTGCTCCCACAATCTAATTGTGCATCCCCTGTGCCCCACAATCTAATTGTGCATCCCCTGTGCCCCCACAATCTAATTGCGCATCCCCTGTGCTCCCACAATCTAATTGCGCATCCCCTGTGCCCCACAATCTAATTGTGCATCCCCTGTGCCCCACAATCTAATTGTGCATCCCCTGTGCTCCCACAATCTAATTGTGCATCCCCTGTGCCCCACAATCTAATTGTGCATCCCCTGTGCCCCCACAATCTAATTGTGCATCCCCTGTGCTCCCACAATCTAATTGTGCATCCCCTGTGCCCCACAATCTAATTGTGCATCCCCTGTGCTCCCACAATCTAATTGTGCATCCCCTGTGCTCCCACAATCTAATTGTGCATCCCCTGTGCTCCCACAATCTAATTGTGCATCCCCTGTGCTCCCACAATCTAATTGTGCATCCCCTGTGCCCCCACAATCTAATTGTGCATCCCCTGTGCCCCACAATCTAATTGTGCATCCCCTGTGCTCCCACAATCTAATTGTGCATCCCCTGTGCCCCCACAATCTAATTGTGCATCCCCTGTGCTCCCACAATCTAATTGTGCATCCCCTGTGCCCCCACAATCTAATTGTGCATCCCCTGTGCCCCACAATCTAATTGTGCATCCCCTGTGCTCCCACAATCTAATTGTGCATCCCCTGTGCCCCACAATCTAATTGTGCATCCCCTGTGCCCCCACAATCTAATTGTGCATCCCCTGTGCTGCCACAATCTAATTGTGCATCCCCTGTGCCCCACAATCTAATTGTGCATCCCCTGTGCTCCCACAATCTAATTGTGCATCCCCTGTGCTCCCACAATCTAATTGTGCATCCCCTGTGCTCCCACAATCTAATTGTGCATCCCCTGTGCTCCCACAATCTAATTGTGCATCCCCTGTGCCCCCACAATCTAATTGTGCATCCCCTGTGCCCCACAATCTAATTGTGCATCCCCTGTGCTCCCACAATCTAATTGTGCATCCCCTGTGCCCCCACAATCTAATTGTGCATCCCCTGTGCTCCCACAATCTAATTGTGCATCCCCTGTGCTCCCACAATCTAATTGTGCATCCCCTGTGCCCCCACAATCTAATTGTGCATCCCCTGTGCCCCACAATCTAATTGTGCATCCCCTGTGCCCCCACAATCTAATTGTGCATCCCCTGTGCCCCACAATCTAATTGTGCATCCCCTGTGCTCCCACAATCTAATTGTGCATCCCCTGTGCTCCCACAATCTAATTGTGCATCCCCTGTGCTCCCACAATCTAATTGTGCATCCCCTGTGCTCCCACAATCTAATTGTGCATCCCCTGTGCCCCCACAATCTAATTGTGCATCCCCTGTGCCCCACAATCTAATTGTGCATCCCCTGTGCTCCCACAATCTAATTGTGCATCCCCTGTGCCCCACAATCTAATTGTGCATCCCCTGTGCCCCCACAATCTAATTGTGCATCCCCTGTGCTCCCACAATCTAATTGTGCATCCCCTGTGCCCAACAATCTAATTGTGCATCCCCTGTGCTCCCACAATCTAATTGTGCATCCCCTGTGCTCCCACAATCTAATTGTGCATCCCCTGTGCTCCCACAATCTAATTGTGCATCCCCTGTGCTCCCACAATCTAATTGTGCATCCCCTGTGCCCCCACAATCTAATTGTGCATACCCTGTGCCCCACAATCTAATTGTGCATCCCCTGTGCCCCCACAATCTAATTGTGCATCCCCTGTGCTCCCACAATCTAATTGTCCATCCCCTGTGCTCCCACAATCTAATTGTGCATACCCTGTGCTCCCACAATCTAATTGTGCATCCCCTGTGCTCCCACAATCTAATTGTGCATCCCCTGTGCCCCCACAATCTAATTGTGCATCCCCTGTGCCCCCACAATCTAATTGTGCATCCCCTGTGCTCCCACAATCTAATTGTGCATCCCCTGTGCTCCCACAATCTAATTGTGCATCCCCTGTGCCCCCACAATCTAATTGTGCATCCCCTGTGCCCCACAATCTAATTGTGCATCCCCTGTGCTCCCACAATCTAATTGTGCATCCCCTGTGCCCCACAATCTAATTGTGCATCACCTGTGCCCCCACAATCTAATTGTGCATCCCCTGTGCTCCCACAATCTAATTGTGCATCCCCTGTGCTCCCACAATCTAATTGTGCATCCCCTGTGCTCCCACAATCTAATTGTGCATCCCCTGTGCTCCCACAATCTAATTGTGCATCCCCTGTGCTCCCACAATCTAATTGTGCATCCCCTGTGCCCCACAATCTAATTGTGCATCCCCTGTGCTCCCACAATCTAATTGTGCATCCCCTGTGCCCCCACAATCTAATTGTGCATCCCCTGTGCTCCCACAATCTAATTGTGCATCCCCTGTGCTCCCACAATCTAATTGTGCATCCCCTGTGCCCCCACAATCTAATTGTGCATCCCCTGTGCCCCACAATCTAATTGTGCATCCCCTGTGCCCCCACAATCTAATTGTGCATCCCCTGTGCCCCACAATCTAATTGTGCATCCCCTGTGCTCCCACAATCTAATTGTGCATCCCCTGTGCTCCCACAATCTAATTGTGCATCCCCTGTGCTCCCACAATCTAATTGTGCATCCCCTGTGCCCCCACAATCTAATTGTGCATCCCCTGTGCCCCACAATCTAATTGTGCATCCCCTGTGCTCCCACAATCTAATTGTGCATCCCCTGTGCCCCACAATCTAATTGTGCATCCCCTGTGCCCCCACAATCTAATTGTGCATCCCCTGTGCTGCCACAATATAATTGTGCATCCCCTGTGCCCCACAATCTAATTGTGCATCCCCTGTGCTCCCACAATCTAATTGTGCATCCCCTGTGCTCCCACAATCTAATTGTGCATCCCCTGTGCTCCCACAATCTAATTGTGCATCCCCTGTGCTCCCACAATCTAATTGTGCATCCCCTGTGCCCCCACAATCTAATTGTGCATCCCCTGTGCCCCACAATCTAATTGTGCATCCCCTGTGCTCCCACAATCTAATTGTGCATCCCCTGTGCCCCACAATCTAATTGTGCATCCCCTGTGCCCCCACAATCTAATTGTGCATCCCCTGTGCTCCCACAATCTAATTGTGCATCCCCTGTGCCCAACAATCTAATTGTGCATCCCCTGTGCTCCCACAATCTAATTGTGCATCCCCTGTGCTCCCACAATCTAATTGTGCATCCCCTGTGCTCCCACAATCTAATTGTGCATCCCCTGTGCTCCCACAATCTAATTGTGCATCCCCTGTGCCCCCACAATCTAATTGTGCATCCCCTGTGCCCCACAATCTAATTGTGCATCCCCTGTGCCCCCACAATCTAATTGTGCATCCCCTGTGCTCCCACAATCTAATTGTCCATCCCCTGTGCTCCCACAATCTAATTGTGCATACCCTGTGCTCCCACAATCTAATTGTGCATCCCCTGTGCTCCCACAATCTAATTGTGCATCCCCTGTGCTCCCACAATCTAATTGTGCATCCCCTGTGCTCCCACAATCTAATTGTGCATCCCCTGTGCTCCCACAATCTAATTGTGCATCCCCTGTGCCCCACAATCTAATTGTGCATCCCCTGTGCTCCCACAATCTAATTGTGCATCCCCTGTGCTCCCACAATCTAATTGTGCATCCCCTGTGCCCCACAATCTAATTGTGCATCCCCTGTGCCCCACAATCTAATTGTGCATCCCCTGTGCCCCGACAATCTAATTGTGCATCCCCTGCGCTCCCACAATCTAATTGTGCATCCTGTGTTCCTGCGATGTAATAGTGCATCCTCTGTGCCCCCCGCCCCTCAGTGATATTGCTCCCTCTGTGACCACGGTCCCCAGTAGTGCTTCCTCTGTGCCCCTAATTGATAATGCTCCCTTGGTGCCCATGCCATGTAATACCGCATTCCCTGTGCCCCTTAATGCTCATGTGAGCCGTACTGCTGCTGGAAGCTGAGGAATGTGCAGTAAAATACTACATTTTATATATATACCCACATAGACATCTACGCCTGCGGTCAGCGCTGTGACCCAGTGGTTGGGAGATATAAGGAGCGCGTCTGGTCGGCTTTCTTGGGCTTTTTTTCCTTTGACTAGGCATTTCTCTCACCCCCTCCTTGTCTCCCGCTCCACGCTGTCTCATTTCCCCCTCCTTTGATGTCCTTCGCTTTAGGGACACATCAAACACTGTACAGGCTTCACATGAGTAGTAATTACAGTGACTGTCTCATTAGTCTGGAGCAGAGGTAGGTAGCTTGTGCCCCGCCAGCTGTTGTGGAACTACAAGTACCAGCAAGGTATGCTCAGACTTGCAGTTTGTAGAAGGGTTATGAAGAATTGTGCGCAATTTAAGGTAAAATTCTTGATAAATGTATGGTGAATGTGTTAGGAAATCGCCTATATAACAACTCCTCATAAGCGCTTCCTCTAGCTGGAATTGCCCTAAGGGCTTCTGCTCAAATTCGCCATTCAGGAGTTTTGCAAAGTTGGGTTATGGGGAGAAAAACTGCAAAGATTGTCTGCCTCACCTCTGCATTCAGCACATGGCCAGTCTATCTGAGCTATGTCAGACTGGTTGCTATGGATATAATGCCTAACAACTATAGCCCTTTGTCAGACAGCAGGTCCATAGCAACTAGTCTGATTCAGATTATGCGGGTCAAGGCCATAAGTGGCACAGAGCTGAGGGCAGAGAACTAGCCAGCTCAGTTGAGAATGTCTGACGCTATTTGTTGGAGCATTCCAGCAGTCCCTGTGTATGGGTATACACCTGGCACTGTTAATAGGGGCACTCTGTTCAGCACTATTAATTTGGCTGCCTCTATTCATGTGGCTAATTTGACAGGCACGTGGGTATACCTGGCACTGTTTATATGGACACTATGCTTGACACTATTAGGGGGACATTTGGCTGGCTGTATTTATGGGGGCATCTGGCAGGCACTATTAATGGGCATGCTCTCGCTGGCATTCTTTACAGGGGCACTATGCTTGATACTATCATGTACTGAGGTTGGTTCTGATGCTGTATTTATTGAATGAGTTTAGTTCTGGTGCTGTGTTTATGTTATGATCTTGGTTCTGGTATTGTATCTATGTACTGAGCTTGGTTCTGGTGTTGTACTACTGTACTGAATTTGCTTCTGGTGCTGAATTTATATTATAAGTTTTGTTACAGAGCTTAGTTCTGGTGCAGTATTTATGTTATGAACTTGGTTCTGGTATTGTATTTATGAAGTGAGGTTAGTTCTGATGCTGTATGTATGTTATGAGTTTGGTTATGGTGCTGCATTAATGTTATGGTCCTAGTGCTGTATTCATATTATGAGATTGGCTCTGGTGCTGTATTTACTTACTGAGCTTGGTTCTATTGCTGTATTAATGATAATAGCGTGGTTCTGGTGCAGTATTTATGTTATGAGCTTGATTCTGGTGCTGTATCTATGTACTGGGGTTGGTTCTGGTGCTGTATTAATGTTATGAGTCTTGTTGCTGTGTTGTGTTTTTGTTATTGTCTTGGTTCTGTTTCTTTATTTATGTTATGAGTTTATTGCTTGCACTGTATTTATTTACTGAGCTTGGATCGGGTGTGGTATTTATGTTATGAGCTTGGTTCTGGTATTGTATCTATGAAGTGAGGTTCATTCTGGTGCTGTATTTATGTACTGAGCTTAATTCTGGTGCATTATTTATGTAATGAGCTTGGTTCTGCTGCTACATTTGTGTCATGCGTTTTGGTTATAGTGCTGAATTAATGGTATGGTCTTGGTTCTAGTGCTGTATTTATATTATGAGCTTGGCCCTGGTGCTGTATTTATTTAGTCCGCCTGCACACGTCCGGATTTGCATTGCAGAATCTGGAGTGGGTGTCCACCTCCGAATTCCACAACCAATACCTGCCATAAGATGCTATGGAAAAGTGATTTCTCCTGCCCACGGGCGGAAATCAATTGTGATTTTCCGCTCGCAGGTGAAAAATCGTAGCATGCTCTATTCCTAGGCGGATTCCATGCAGACGGCTTCCATTGAAGTAAGTGAAAGCTTTCCGACCCGCAGCCCTGCCACAATGATCATTGCGGACCGGTCACAGGATCCGCATCATCGCCTAGCGATGGCACAGCGTTATTTGTATTGCGCATGTGCAGACAGGTATGCGGGGTCACTTTCTGGGCACAGGGTTGGATTCCACTACGGGATCCCACATGCGGAATCCGACCTGGTCATGTGCAGGCCGCCTTACTGACCTTGGTTCTATTGCTGTAGTTATGTTATGCATTTGTGTCTGGTGCTGTATTTATGCTATGAGCTTGGTTCTGTTATTGCATCTATGTACTGAGTTTGTTTCTAAAGCTGTATTAATGTACTGAATATGGTCTTGGTGCCGTATTTATGTTATTAGTTTTGTTGTGGTGCTGTATTTAAGATATGGTCTTGGATTTGGTGCAGTATTCATGTACTGAGCTTGATTCTGGTGCTGTATTCATATACCGAGTTTGGTTCTGGTGTTATATTTATGTTTTGAGTTTGCTTGTGCTGCTGTATTTATGTTATGAGTTTGGTTCTGGTACTGTATTTTATTAGCTTAGTTCTAGCTTCGTATCTATGTACTGAGCTTAATTTTGGTGCTGTATTTATGTTATGAGCTTGGTTCTGGTGCTGTATTTTATTAGCTTAGTTCTAGCTTCGTATCTATGTACTGAGCTTAATTTTGGTGCTGTATTTATGTTATAAGCTTGGTTCTGGTGCTGTATTTATGTTATGAGCTTGGTTCTGGTGCTGTATTTATGTTATGAGTTTGGTTCTGGTGCTGTATTTATGTACTGAATGTAGTTGGATCACCGCATTTATTCACTGAGCTGTCCAGGTATGGGTATGCTGTCATCTTTCTACTTGCTGCCCTGTCTATTAGTGCAGTGTATATAATTTTATAGTTTTCTCTTGCAGACGCTGCACAATAGGTCATTACTGTTGGCTGTTTTCATGAGAGCACTACATTTAGGCTGGGGTCACACGGGATGGATTTGCTGTGGATTGTCCGCACGGCAATTCCGAACGCGGCTACTAACCCCGGGATCAGCCAGCAAAGCAGACGAGATTTTGCAAAAATCTCGTCCACGCGCTGCGACCAATCCATTGCGAACAAACCGTGCGGAAACGCACATACGGCATGGAGTTTAAAGACACAGCGGCCTCTCTCTATGGGGAGAGATGGCGGCAGTGGAAATGCAGGCGGCGAAGCCACTCCAAAACCGGCAGCTACGGTCTTCCAGTGGAATTCTCGCGAATGTTCGGTGCAGCCAATCCGCGAGAATTCCGCAGCAAATCCGTCCTGTGTGAACCAAGTCATGAAACTATTAGGCCAGATTCACACGGGCGTATTTGGAAGCGTATCTTCGTGCACAATGCGCAGTGAATGGAATGCATTGACTTCAATGGGCTCGTTCACATGTGCGTATTTTTACCACGCATTTCGATAGAAAAATCCCGCACCATGCTCTGTTTTCCTGCGTATTTGCTCGCCGAAAGTCCCCAAAGAAGTCAATGAGGACGTACAGCTGCGCGCGCAATAGGCTAGAAGACGCGTGAAACACTGCGTAATTGTACAGAAAAAAAACATATTTTGAACTCATTAGACTAATTAGCTATTTCAATGCCCGGGAGCATCTGTGCGTATTTGTTGGCACCTGCGAATGAACACGCCTTTTGCAGAAATGACAGCAAAATATACGCCAATGCAAAACAATATAGTTCAATCCACAACTACGCGGCGGTCGTGCGCACGCAAATATGCTTCCGTTCGCGTTAGGCTGGTCTTATAATAACATCTATTGAAGAGGTCCATGTGTTCAGGAATATATAATGTCTAAAGTAAACTTATTTTTGCAAGGATTTGACCCGTTTTACGTGCGGTCATTTTAGGCCCTTGATCAATAATAGGTCAAATAGGATCCACAGATCAGGAAAGGGTTAAATCCAAGCACCTAAGTTCTCTTCTGCCTGCACAGCAGCCACCAACATGCCAGTTCTCGTTGTGGCCTGGCAGGAACGTAGCTGTGTGCCCGGAGGCTGGGGAGGAGCCCAGCGGGGGGGTGAAGGAGGCAGGGAGGTACTGGGGTACACCACGCTGTTTGTTCTGTTACCAAGTTGTGGTTTCAGCTAAGGTGCCTACAGGTCTAGCAGGGGGATTTGGGTTTTTTGGCCGTTTTGTGTCATACAGGATTTTCCCTGCTATAAATCCCATTATGACATATTACCTTCCAGTACAGAAGTGATACTATGTATCCATGTGGTGCGCAGGACTTGTATGGGAAGGGTTTACCTACCTAGCTTGGGGTCCTAGGTGGCATAGTGCCATGGGGAGCCCAGCTGACCCCGTAGGGCTAATAAGCATGGCTGGAGGTGGTTGGTCTAATGGTATTTGATGAGGTTGGATGCTACATTTCCTTTAAGCGTGACTGCGGGCTCCTTCACACGGGGGTAAATGCATGCGCAAATTTGAAATCAATGGCGTTCATTCATATTTCCGTGTTTTGCTTGCGCATGTTGGTCACGAAAAAAACACAGCCCGCTCTACTTTTCCGCGCATTTGCTCACCAAAGATGAAGTCAAGTGGAGGTGCGCAAATGAATACGCAAGGAGATGCGTAATACGGTGTGCAATTCCGCTTAAAAAAGAACTCATTAGACTAAATTAGCCATTTCAAGCGGTGCATCCTGCGTGCCGCACGCAAACGAACATGCCCTGTGGGCGGGAAAAGTACGATAAGATACGCCGATACATGCGCAAAAAAATTGCGCTGAGGTGTGCGCGAACGCGCATATGCTTGTGTGAAGGAGCTCTAAGACTGAAGCCCACCGCATTGATCTTGATGCTGCCGTTGACTAGAGTTGACATGTGTTCTTTCTGTTTTTCTTGGGGAAGTAGGTGGATTTTTGGAGTTGAACAGGTCAGATACTTAGCTGATCCCACTGAGTTCCCTGACTGTTATCACAGCCTCGCTGACCATGGTATTAGTATTTCTTCAAGTGCTTCTTTCTCCCCGATCCCCCTGCACATACAGGACCTCTGACATATCCAAAACACCTTTGGAATTGTGTCACCCCCAGGCATCCTGTTGTCCTATCCAGCCGAACTGACGAAGGGGTTCATCCCCGAAACGTGTTTTCACTTTGGGTTCACGTCATTGCAGGTGGGTATAGCAAGTAAAATTCCATTAGGCTTGCACATGAAGTTACCACAAATGGTAAAGCAGACCCTGGGGTAGACATTAATCCAAGAACATTCAAATTTTTTTAAGGCCTGGAGGTGGACAATGATAGATTAAGGCCTTAGTCATACGGGCGTTTTTTGCCGCGATTTGCGCATGCGCATGCGTCCGGCGATTTTATAAAACCATTGCTTTGTAATGGTATCGGACACATGAGCGCTTTTTATGCGCTCGTCCGATAAATTATAGAACAGAAATCGCAGATCGCACCTATCTGCGATCTGCGATTCCTGTTCTCTTCTCTATATGCGCTCAATGGGGCCGGCGGCAGCAGCGCCGACCCCATTGAGAACATATAGAAGACAAATCATTCTTCTCTGCCACAGCTGTAACAGCTGTGACAGAGAAGAACGATGTTTGCCCATTGAATTCAATGGAGCCGGCAATACAGCCGCTCCATTGAAAGCAATGGGCTGCTGGCGAGCGCAGGATGAATTGGCGGGAAGGGCTTAAATATATAAGCCCTTCCCTGCAAGTCATCCAGAAAAGTGTTAAAATAAAAAATATATACATACTCACCTGCTCCCGGCAGCCGGAGTTCCGTGCAGCCGTACTGCAGTGGGTGTGAAGGGGGTGTGAGTCAGACCTGTCCCCTGATTGGCTCAGCGCTGAGCCAATCAGGGGGCAGGTCTGACTCACACCCACTGCAGGCCGGCCGCGCGGAACTCCGGCTGCCGGGAGCAGGTAAGTATATATATATTCTTTATTTTAACACTTTTCTGGATGAATTGCAGGGAAGGGCTTATATATTTAAGCCCTTCCCGACAATTCATCCCACACTCGCCCGCAGCGCATTGCTTTCAATGGAGCGGGCTGTATTGCCGCTCCATTGAATGCAATGCGCTGGACAGCTCCGGCCCGTTTCTAATGAAACGCGGCTAGGAGCAGATTTTCGGGCGATTTTCGGGCACCGGTCACGCGATTTGCGGATGCGCATCCGTCATGCGATCCGCAAATCGCGCGAAAAAACGCCCGTCTGACTAAGGCCTGATAAGGAGTTGTTGGGTAATGGCTTTAAGATGATAGAGAGGTGGATAAAAACCCATTGGAACCACTAGAAGATCTTAGAAGTTTTAATGTGAGCACATTAAAATGACCCCTTGATTCGGGACAAAATTCTGTCCTGGGACCAGAGTTGGGGGGGGGGGGGTTTGCTATTGCTGATGTTCCTCTGATCCACCAGTTTCGGCCAAGTTTTCAGCCATCCAAGATGACTCCTGCCATTTTCAAAATAGCTAATGCACATTGTGCACTGATCTCTGATTGGTCTAATGCTGATCTTGCAAAGAGCACTGAACAATCAAAGAACAAGTATAGTGCATTAGTAGTCTAACACTGTTTCGGCCATCTTGGACAGACAAAAAATTGGACCTGGAATGGGCAGATTAGAGGGATATTGGCAAAAGAGAAGAATAACAGGTAATATGCCCCACTCCGTTCCAGAGGTGACTTTAAGGCTCCTTTGTTCCTGGCATCTCTTGGGGTTCTCAGCTCCTTCACTAAAGTTTCCGCATGCCTTGTATCAATGAAACTTCAGAAGATATTTTTTTCTTTAAAGTTTTTGAATAAACATCACTTACTTCCATGGCGGAAGCTTCTCAGCTCAGAGACACAGTAACTTCTTTCATTGTGATGCAATCCACTTTCTTATTGCTCTGCGGCAACTACAAAGAAGCCACGTTTTTATTGAAAATGGATAAAGGCAACTTGTTGGGAATTGGTCATGAGAATATCTGTTACCTCACTCAGCAAGTTCTGCAACTTTTATTCTGAACATCTTAAAGGGAACCTGAGCCAAAAAATGTCCAAAGATAGGGAGTATGTGCATGGTGAAGGTCACGCAAGTTGCCAATAACTTCTAAGACTATTGGGGGTGTTGGCAAACAGCAACTGAACCCACCAAGGAGAAGAGTCTTCTATGTCTGTACTCGATGAATTGTATTTCCTTAGAGCCCATGTAAATGTAGATGGCTCTATAAAATGTTCTAGTAGAGGTCTATGGTACCTACTGTTCCTCGGTGTAACATATTCTATTATAGGCTGTAGTATCCAAAATGTCTCCATAATACAGGCTCTATTCTCTTGCCTTGGAGCACTGGGATCCTGGGGTTAACTGCCAACAAGGCCAACACTTGCATTAAGTTTGTATGTTCTCCCCATGTTTGCATGGATATGGCTTCCTATGACATTGACTCCAGTGGGTGTATTTGAGGGAGGGAAATTACACTGAATGGCCACTTTATTACAGATCCCCATCTAGTGGATGTCTTTAGGCATTTAGAACGGCAGCATTTCGTCATGATGTAGCTTCCACTAGGTGTTGTAATCGTTCTACAGGAATATCGGCCCCTGCGGACAGGAAGCTTCTTGTAGTTACCACAAATTAGATAGAGGTACTGACATGTTCTGACTAGCTGACAGGAAGGGGTCATTGATCCATGCTGCTTGCCCTAAATTCTGACCTCCCATCAGCATGGTGCAACAGAAATCTGGAGTCATCGGACCTGGTGATGTTTTTACACTGTTGCCATCAATCACGTTGTTTAATGTTTCTGAATAACCATATGTTGCTTATCTATTAACAGAAGCTTCTAAGGCAACTTCATCTCCAAGTTTATGTGTTAAAATAAAAAAATATATATTTTTGTAGACCCGTTGACCATATCATACACAGATTTCTGTGTTTTCTGCCCCTGCTGCTACATTGGAACTTGTCGTCTGATGTTATAGTCCATCTGTGCTAAGGAATGACCAGTTGTGCATTTGGACACATTGGTTGTGTAGTACCTTGGAGTTGGTGTTTCTACCACCTAACACTGTATGACTGTGCAGAATATACCCTAACCTGCTCTCATACCCTGCCTGTCACCTCTAGCTAGCCTGGGATTGGACGGAGAGAGTTCCACTAGCTTACGATTGGTGGTGGAGAAAGGTATAAATGGTAGAGAGTGGGTGGGGTTAGTCAGTCTAGTCGAGGTGAGTCTGAGATAGAGACTGGGGAGGAACTAGGAGAAGATCTTATCCACTCACCAGAAGGAGAGTGTAGTCCTGGAGCCAGTCTAGAACTGGAGTTCATGGAGAGAAGACAGCCAGAGATAGAGACCGGGGAGGAAAAAGGCGAACATCTTTACAAAGTGCAGTGTCAGAGGAGTAGGCCCCAGCCTTAGGAGACAGCGAGGGTAAAGTAATTCACTTGTCATGGTGGCTCTACTCTCTCCCACCCGGAGGGTAACCAGGGACACCTTCAAGGGGCACGGGCAGACTATATTAAATAGGTAAACCCACGAGTTAGTCCTTCTTGTCACTTGTGACTCCACCATTCCTGCCTCCACGGTGGTCTCTGGAGGGAATAAATAAGACTCCACACACGGGGTAGAATTCAAAAGGCCAAACCGGGAACGGTTGGTGAAGCCATTTACTGAGAAACTTGAATAAGCACATCCACCGGTAAAATAGTGAGGGTTCAGAACACATGAAGCAACAGGGAGGAAACACGGGAGAAACAGGGTGACTTACACGGGTCTTGTTATCTGTGGTTCCCTGGTCCCTGACACAATTTCTTGAGAAATCCCACCAACACTCTACCGTTCCACTCTCACGGATCTTGCAACACTTTTCACCTCACACCACACGGCGTGCAAACTCCACTTGTACTCCATGAAACAGGAAAAGGTAAATAAGGGGTTTGCGGCATTAAAGGGGTATCTGCTCAGCCTCTTCCATCTCTTCTTATACTCAGACTAAAGTTATCTGAGCATGGGCCAGGCTCTCTTTCTCTCTCCAAGGAAACAGCCAAAAAGACCTCTCCTCACACACCTTGCATCCACATATATATAACGAGGTCACATGACATACAAATAGATACTTTCCCAGACATAACCCAGACAGTAACACATTCAGTGCTGCAAAGGTGTAATACACAACATATTCATACACATAAAAGACAGTGGAAAAATACAGAAACACAAGCCTACATAGACCATCCAGAAACTTCCAGAACATATGTCCACATCAAGTGCTGTACACTGCAAAAGTCTTTTGGGATTCAGTCTAGCCAGCTCAGCAGAGTCTGAAGGAGACCATCTTTACTAATATTCTGTGCGGTGGAGAGCTTGAACATGTAAAGTTCAAGTACTTACATGACAATTTTGTGCTGGAGTATCCATAAGAGAGAGTGACTGAAACAAGTATTCTTAAAGTCACCGGTTAACCCTTTATGGTCCTAGTCCAGTAACCGAATCTATAATTAATGATGTACATGGAGTCTGTGATCTAAATTATATCACCATAAGGAGAATGATGTAACTGCTGTTGCGATAAAGAACTCTTAAAATAAAGTTTGAATTTTGTTTTCACCTAAAGTCTGCCTCCTGAAGTGCTTCCCACCACCTACAACAACTGCACTGAGGTACCACATGACACTACATTAGAGCAAGGACTATTACCCCATTTTTGCTTAGTTCTCATATCTTTATACTTTATTATATTGGTCCGGAATGTGTCCCTACCCATATACAGTCTGGCGTCACGACAAACTACCATTTTCCCTTTCCCGATTCTGCGGGTAGCAGGCCGTAACAGCTGCCTATATTGTTTATTGTATTTTATTTATTATTTTTTACTACTGGTGTAGCTTGGCCCATCCGACTGACATTTTTGCCTTCTGCCAGGAGGAGCAGTAGAGCCACTCTGACTACCATCTTATTTCTGCCCTGCTGCTTAAACACCTCCTAGGTCTTGGTCGCTGCAGTTGGAGCCACCAGTGTTGTATTCAGCTGCAGTCAGCTTGATGGTCTGCAAGGGGGAAGTGCTATGGAGAAATATAACAATGCGAAGGATATGGCAGCTTATATTAAGAAGGTCTTGAAACTTAAAAGGCACTGCAGAGAGAGGTCCTGAAACTTACAAGGCACTGCAGAGAGAGGCCCCTTCCCTCAGAAAGGTCCTGAAACTTACAAGGCACTGCAGAGGGAGGGGCCCGGGCCTACCCACCAGAAAGGTCCTGAAACTTACTTGGCACCCAGTAAGTAGGACTAGGTGGATCAGGTGAACACATAGCAATAAGAGTGAGGCTCTGTCAGAAATGAGGCTGGGACTATTAAACAAAGGTTTAAAGCTGCAGTTAATGGTCCACCAGTTATAGAAGTACCCCTTGTTCTGACTTGGTTGTATATTGCTAACGGTCTGATTAACCATTGTTATTGTATTGAATATATTTGCTACCTGATAGTCTTTAGAGTTAATGATAATCAGGTTTGTGCAACAGAAGTATAAAATTCTAAAAATAACTTTGCAATTTAATAAACTTTTCTAACGCAGCTCCGCTAATCAGGGCACCCCCAACACAGGTCCAAAGACGTGTCACCTGCGTTACAGTACTGAACACGCGGGAGATATAATGTAATATGTAACTTCATTGCTCGCTTTGTATCTTGGGGTCTGTGTTGCCTACCATTCACCATGACAGCCTGTTCGTCAGAACAATTCCTGACATCCTCTTCGACCCCTTTCGGGGGTTAGTTGTTTCCATCCACAGGATCTCTCTGTGCTTGATGTTTTTCCTTGATCACATCATTCTCCGTATACTCACCACACCTCTGCACAAGAAAACGCCACGCAGTTGGCAGTGACATCTTGGCCCCGGCTAGCCTAGCACCAGTGACCAGGTCAATTAAAAATCACCCAGATCACTGGATTTTCCCATCTAATATTGATTCACACTGAAACTGATCCACAGAAAACTTGTCATGTGATTGTATGCTGCACTCCGGGGTCACGGGGGTAATATCCATACAGGGAAGCTCCAATCATTAAAGGGTTGGGGTCTCTAATAAAGTGATCACTCAGTCTACAGTACATTTTGAAGACTGATATGTATGATGATAATCTCCATGCTGCAGAATATATTGATGCTATACAGTCGCACTTGGGTTTGCTCTTTTGCCCAGTACATCAGTTCTCGTGGTACCAATGATCATCATATTCAATTGTACCTCTACCCGTCACCTCCACCAAAAACTCAGGTGCCAACAGATTTAGCAAACTTTAACTTGACACATTAAATAAACTGCAGCATAAAACATGTTCTTGTCTTCTCAATGGCTTTTGTTGTAATAAGATAACTTGTTTCAGCAAGTTCTCAGCGTTCGGTTAACTTTTGCTACTTCTGTACCAACACTCCTGGCGCTATATAAACAAGAGATAATAATAAAAAGCTGCCAACTCCTGGCTAATTTTGCGTGGGCTCTGCATGGTTAACTCTGTACTTCCCCTAGACAGCAATGAGGAAGACCCAACCTAGTTAGCATCATGGTACCAAATTTGGGGACCACGGAAAAGATACTTGAAGTGACTATTCATATACTGTTGCAGATTTTGGTTATGTTCACATGTAGCAGATCTGGTACAAATCGTCCGTAGCAAAAAAATCCACACCAAAATCCGATGAGGATTTTGATTCAGAATTTGGTGCAGATCGCTGCGAAAAACTTGTACAAAATCTGCTACGTGTGAACGCACCCCATATCCATATCGGTTCAAGGCCATATTCACACGGTCAACTCGAATCGCACAGCACATGGACACCACGTCTATCTGCTGAGCGATATGCTGGATCCTGCGTATTGCCTGTCCTAGAATAGCACAGAAATGGAACACCCGCATTGTATGGATCAACCCCGATCCTGCTCTATACAAACCTCGAGCCTGCTTGATGTAGACTTAGGGGTTAATGGAAAGAGGGTAGGAAGGATCCAATGGATGAATGTAATTAAGGACAGAAATGTCCAAGAAGGATGGGAAATTTTGGGAAATGAGATTCTTGAAGCACAATCATTAACAATCCCTAAAAGAAGGAAGAATGGTAAGCATTTAACCCCTTAAGGACTTGGCCTATTTTGGCGATAAGGACACAATGATTTTGGGGGGATTTTCATCTCCACTTTTCAAAAGCCACAACTTTTTTATTTTTCCGTTGACATGGCCGTATGAGGGCTTGTTTTTTGCGTTGTGAACTATAGTTTTTCTTGGTACCATTTTTGGGTGCATATAATGTATTGTAAAAGTTTATTTTTTTTTTAGAGCAGGGAGGTTTTAGGTTTTTCCACTTTTGCACAATAAAACCCCTTTTTTAAAAAAAATGAATAAAAATTATAATCATTTTTACATCTCTGCATTCAAATTCCCATAACTTTTTTTTTTCACAGACGGAGCTCTGTGAGGGTTTATTTTTTTGTGTGACAAACTGTAGTTTTTTATTTGTCCCATTTTGGGGTACATATGGCTTTTTTAATCATTTTTATTGCGTTTTTGCGGAGGTAAAACTAACAAAATTAGTAATAATTTTACGTTTTTTGCTGTGCAGGATAAATAGTGCGTTCAATTTATAGTACATGTCATTACACACATGATAATACCAAATATGTGGGGGTTTTCTTAAAATTTGAATTTTTCTTATGTAAATAGGGGAAAAATTAGCAACAATGAGCGGGCATAGCCAGCTTCCACTGCCAGATGGCGTGGGGTCAGCTTCTGATCCCGCGCCATCCACAGGACGTGAGTTTACATCCTGTTGCGTTAAGTACCCTGCAGCCAGGACGTAAACTTCCACCCTGTGGCGTCAAGAAGTCAAAAAGACCAGGATGGACGAACACAGAACTTAAAGCACATGCTTAAAAGGAAAAAAAGAAAAGTTTATCAAATGGAAAGGAATGCAATAGACCGCACGACACACTGCAAACCGCAGTAAATTCTGCACCAAAGTCTACAGGCCAACTGTGGACTTTGATGCAGAATTGAAAATGGCTTAAAACCTGCCTGCAATCCCTCATTAAAATCCGCAGTTAGGCCTACAGATTTTGATGTGGAATTCCACAACTGCGGATTTGGCTGCATCTTGTAGCGTAATTCTGTCCTGTGTGAAAGGTCCCTCAAGAAGAATATAATGCAAAATCTGTAGGGCAAGTGTCAGAACAACTAAAAATGATAATGAATTGAGAGGCCAAAAGAAAAAAAAAAGGATTTGGGGGATATGTCAAAATAAAAATCAAAGATGCTATTGGATGCTTACAAGATGAAAATGGTGACTTGGTTAAGAATGATGTAGAGAAGACGGAGCTTTTAAATTCCTATTTTGTATCTGTTTTCTCTCAGAAAGTAGATATAACATCAACTGATCTTCCTTGTGCTATTAGGGGAAAAAAAGAATGCAGGTTATCTATAAGCAGAGAGATGGTGAGGGAACACTTAGCTAACTTAAATGAATTCAAGTCTCAAGGTCCAGATGAATTACATCCTAGGATACTAAAGGAAGCAGCAGAGGTAAATGCTGAACTACTCACTATAATCTTTGAAAATTCCTGGAGAACAGGAGGAGTCCCAGAAGATTGGAAAAGGGCAAATGTTGTCCCTATTGTCAAAAAAAGGTAAGAAGGTGGATCCAGGAAACTACAGGCCTGTGAGCCTGACTTCTATAACGGGAAAGATCTTTGAACAAGGTATTAAACAGCATGTATGCAAGTACTTGGATGAAAATGGAGTAATTAACCAGAACCAGCATGGGTTTGTAACAAGTCATGCCAGACGAATCTGATTTCCTTCTATGACAGTATCACCGACTGGGTTGATCAGGGAAATGCGGTGGATATAGTATATCTTGACTTTAGTGAAGCATTTGACAGAGTATATCATACTATACTTATTGAAAAAATGACCAAATATGGGATTGACAAGGCAACTGTTAGGTGGATTCACAACTGGCCGAGTGATCGTACTCAAAGAGTGGTCATAAATGGCTGCACATCCAGTTGGAAGAATGCATCAAGTGGGGTACCACAAGGCTCTGTCCTAGGCCCAGTGTTGTTCAACATTTTTTATAAATGATCCAGAGAAGGGAATTGATGAGAAACTGGTCAAATTTGCCAATGAAAGCTAGGAGGGATAGCTAACACTAGAGAAGAGAGAGAGAGAGGATTTAAAAAGATCTAGAAAAGCTTGAACAGTGGGCGGCCACTAGCAGAATCATATTTAACAAGGAGAAATGCAAGATCCTTCATCTGTGCAAGAAAAATAAAAAAAAGCACATACAGAATGGGAGGAATTGGGCTAAGCAGCAGCCCATGTGAAAAAGACTTGGGTATACTAAAAGCTCATAGACTGAGCATGAGTCAACAATGTGATGCAACAGCCAAAAAGGCAAAAACAATTCTGGGATGTATTAAGAGAAGCATAGAGTCTAGATCAGGTGAGGTAATTATCCCCCTCTACTCTGCCTTAATTAGAGCTCATCTGGAATACTGTTTCCAGTTCTGAGCACCCCGATTTGAGAAAGACATTGATAAACTTGAGCAAGTTCAGAGAAGAGTTACCAAGATGGTGAGCGGTCTGCAAACCATGTCCTATGAGGAACGGTTAAAGGATCTGGTAATGTTTAGCTTGCTAAAAAGAAGGACGAGAGAAGACTTAATAGCTGTCTACAAATATCTGAAGGGCTGTCACAGTGCAGAGGGATCAGCCCTATTCTCAAGGAAAGACTAAAAGCAATAGGATGAAATTGAAAGGGAGGAGACACAGATTAGATATTAGACAGTGAGGATGATCAATGAGTGGAACAGGTTGCCACGGGAGGTGGTGAGTTCTCATTCAGTGGAAGTCTTCAAACGGAGGCTAGACAGACTGTCTGGCATGATTTAGTAAATCCTGCACTGAGCAGGGGGTTGGACCCGATAACCCTGGAGGTCCCTTCCAACTTTACCATTCTATGGTTTAATTGTTCTATAATTTAATGAATAAATTGACATTTTTTCTGTATATTTCCCTTTTCAGTGATTTTTTATTGATGTTAGTGTGCTCCATTTTCACAAGAGAAGTCACAAGAGAATGAAAACCCTTGACATGGGCTTGTGAGTTTGTGCATTGTTTGGCAAAATGTTTACCGATACATACTAATAAATACTGATAAATACGAGATATCAGTAACATGCAGTGTGGCTTTGAATTCTGGTGCTTCTACCTGCCCTCTTGTATCAGTACATTGGTAAGTATATGGCAGCTTTCTGTGATTTGTTTTCTCTATATTGCCTTTTTCAGTGCTTATGAATAAATTGACAACTGGATATTATCCATTCGCTCTACACACTCTCAGCAATGATTGGACAGAGTCAGAATATGTAATAACGCCCTGTTGTCAAAAGCGGCAAGATTAGCAATGGTGAAAATGGAGCGCCCGCTCCATGTCCGGCCTACCCTTATGCTCAGGTTACCCATGGCTGCCTGTGGCCTGACAGGGCCCAAACACTGGTTCTCACCTGTTTGGTAGATCTGGTGAGCAGCAGTAAGACCCAGTTTTGCACTGGTGTAAAAAAAAAACCATATAGCTTCAGACAGCTTTTCATTCTCCTCCTTTCTTCTGGGGTCATGTGATGCATGCCACGACACGTGACTGGCTCAGGCCTGGATAGGTTAGTGCTGCACACATGTCAGAGCAAGGATCATGTGACAGTGCTGACCTAGAAAGAAAGGAGGAGAATATAGAGCCATCATGGAGCTGCATGGGGGTGTGCCATGGAAGAGGAGTATAGCACTTTTTTTTTTAAATCTAGAAAAAGACGGGGCGTGATTAGAAAGGGGGTAGAAAAGATGGCATTAATAATTAGGAGGGTAGAAAAAGGTGTCATTATTACAAAGGGACAGAAAAAGGTGTCATTATTAGAGATGAGCTAGTATACTCACTAAAGGCAATTGCTCGAGCAAGCATTGCCTTTAGCGAATACCTGCCTGCTCGAGACTGCAGGTGTGGGTGCCGGCGCAGGGGAGCGGTGAGTAGCGGCAGTCAGCAGGGGGGAGCGGGGGGGGGAGAGAGATCTCCCTTCCGTTCCTCCCCGCTCTCCCCCGCAGCTCCCCGCCCGCTGCCGGCTCCCGAACCTTCAGTCTCGAGCGGGCAGGTATTCACTAAAGGCAATGCTCGCTCGAGCAATAGCCTTTAGTGAGTATACTCGCTTATCTCTGGTCATTATTAATAACGGGGCAGAAAATGTGATATTAATAATTATGGGGGCCGAAAATGTATTAATAATTATGGGGGCAGCTAAAAGGGGCATTATTGATAACGGGGGTAAAAAAGGTAACATTAATAACGTGGGTAGAAAAGTGACATTATTACCTTTGGGAGCAGAAGTGGTGGCCTTATCTACTAGGGGGTCAGAAAGAATGACATTATTTAGTGCAGGAGCAGAAGAGGGGCAATATTAATTCTGGGGGCAGAAAGTGGCATTTAACTGATGGGGGCAGAAAAGGGGACACTTTTATTGTATGGAGGGCACGTAAAGCAGCACTTACTGCATGGGACTTAATTACTATCTGGGGAACAATGGATTTTATAGAGGTGTGGAAAAGTAAGAAGCCAAAGATTTCTGTGTGTCAAATTCTGCAGAGACAAGTTGTGGCCGAAGGAGTCATTGTGACAGTCTGGGTATGGAGGAAGAACGACATCAATCAGAGATGACGCCACCTGTAGAGATGAGCGAGTATACTCGCTAAAGGCAATTGCTCGAGCGAGCATTGCCTTTAGCGAGTACCTGCCCGCTCGAGACCGAAGGTTCGGGTGCCGGCGGCGGGCAGGGAGCTGCGGGGGAGAGCGGGGCGGAACGGAGGGGAGATCTCTCTCTCCCTCTCTCCCCCCCGCTCCCTCCTGCTGACTGCCGCTACTCACCGCTCCCCCGCGCTGGCACCCGAACCTTCGGCTCGAGCGGGCAGGTACTCGCTAAAGGCAATGCTCCCTCGACCAATTGCCTTTAGCGAGTATACTCGCTCAACTCTAGCCACCTGTGATCACTGGAGATAACTGCACTGTAATCAATCACTATGTAGAGCTGGTAACTGACTATTATTTGAGATATACTATTACTATGAAGGGGTCACTAGCGAGCCCTGTATTACTGTGAGGAACTATAAAGGCATGGCTTAGTGTAAAAGGGGCATTGTCTAAAAATTCAAAGCGGTTGTCAATTTATTCCTACATTTCGAGGAGGAATAACAGGGGAATGACACAATGCAGAGCTCTAAGAAAAGCTGCTCCAGAATTGTTGTTTCATAGATATGCCGGGTCTTTTTATACATGGGGGGATCCTTCTCTCGTATGTACACAGGTTGCCCATGCAGTGTATGCCCAGTTGGCGTGCCAGGCAGAGGGAAGTAGGTTTGGTTCTGTTTATGCTCATGATGCAAGATCAGCCAGGGCCCGGGGCAGGAAGACAGACGACGCTGGATTAGTTGTTGTCTACCGGGTTCTTCCTTTGTTGACAACAAGGGATTATTTCGTGTTGAAGTGAATAATTAGGGATTACTCGTAGCGGAAGAGCTGCGGACTATATCTCCACGATTTCGGACAGTGCAGTTCAGCAGTGGATGAGTGGATGAGGTCTGAAAAACTTTCACACAGGTGAGTTTCTGTTGTGAGTTTTGTGTGTTGCGAGACGCACAAAACTCACTGACATGGCCCCCTATCTTTTCAATGGGTCTATATACATATACGATTTTTCTTTCGTAGTGATGCTGCGAGATAGAATAATCGCAGCGTTTTCTATTTTTCTGCAAAAATTTCTCCCATTGTTTCCAATGGGTGAGAGAAAAAAAAAACGCATCGTACTGTAAATGCGAGTTTCATGTGAATCATTCATTTTTCCTATTGAATATACATGCGATTTTCACACACGTGAAAATCATATGTTCAGCAATTCGTTTGCCCGTGTGAATGCACCCTTACCAGTATACTGATGCAAAATACAAGGACTGGTATAGACATCACATCCCTCAGCATGCAGACAGGTAGATCGCAATATGGGGTGGCCTTGCACAGGTGTAGAACACTGATGAACAGCCACTTATGTACCTACCTTATACTGAGGGGAGTGGCTGTTTAGTAGTATACTTGCACATAGATATGCATACAAAGGATGCCCGTCCCACTGATACATGTAGTGCACAATGCAGGCTTACAACCTATCAATGACACCAATTACAGACAGTTATGTCGTGTGTCCTGCGTCCGCATGACCCCCTGTGTTACTAACAGCTGAGCTCTCGTTGTAATAGCCAGGATCAGAAAGACTCTGGTCCCTGTCCTTTAACACCCTAGATGTCACAGTCAATAGCGACCATGGCATCTAGGTGGTTAGACAGAGGGAGGGGCACCCTTTATCCTTAGCAGCCCCCCAGAAATGCAATCGTGGGATGCCAATTGGTAACTATGGCAGTCAGAGGCATAGGAAAATCCCCCAGACATCTATATGACTATTAGGATGAGCCTTCAGAATCGCGTAATAGATTGCTTTATAGTTTTAGACACATGGAATAATCCTTTGCTATACTGAATATACCAAAGATCATAAATAATAATGAATAAATAACAGAATAAATGTTAATAAAGTTTATTAAAAAGTGTACACAGTTAAAAAAATACACATTTTTGTTTATTTTGTAGAACACTATACAAGGATCAATATTACCCCCCCCCCCAATACAGTGACTATATTGCAATATATACTTTATCAACACAGGCATTTTGAGGACTGTATAAATGATTACAGTATAAATGATGTTATGATGTTATACCAGTGATCACAGGTAATATCCCCTCTGATTGGCATTGTTCACTTTCCCATTTTTTTCATCTGCCCAGACCATTATGATGACTTCTCCCGGTCACAACTTGTCTCTGCAAAATTTGACACACAGACATCTTTGGCTTCTCAATTTTTCAGGGAAACAGATTCATTTTCCAAACTTTTACACAATCTCCCTATCTATAGTGCACCAGGTAGTTAGGCCCCCATTCTGTTATAATCCTCCTCACAGGCCCCCATTCAATTTTCCCAGTGGGTTGAATGGCTAGTTCACCTCTGGCCACATACAATTCAGCCTGGTAAGTTGCCCTGCCCCTCAACAGCGAACAACGCTGGCACTGACACCCTGCGCTTCTGCAGCATTAAGCCTGGGTTCACACATGCCATAATCCCGGCAGAAATCTCGCGGTTTGACCGCAGGGAAAAAACGTGAGATTTCCACCAGGAAAAGAGCTGCTTCAAAACTCGGGGCACCTAGCCATCTGACCGTCTGCATGATGAAAGATGGGGTGTCTATACCTGGCCTTGTATTTTGTAGCAGTAAGTGTAGCAACCTTCTGTGACTTCTGAATTGATATATCCCTCTTCTATAATTTATATGTGATATTAGTGTAGGGACTCACTAGATAACGAGGACCCTTGACGTGGGTTGTGAGCTTGTGTATTTTTGGCAATATGTTAACCAATACCTCTTATTTATCATTATTTTTGCAGCAAGGGATCTGGATTTAAATGTTGTGGGAGCCTAGGGAGTCGTTCTAGTGTGGTTCTGCAAAAGTGGTCTTATCAGGGCTTATAGCTAGGGTACCCCCCATCGAGAGGTTATGAGCTGGTGTCTGCTGGGTAACAGCCTTGGTAATGTCAGTCTGGATGAGAGCCTCTACTCGGGTAGAAATCATAGTAGCCTTGGCTAAACAGGCTGGGACCAAAGCCATAAGACCCCGGTCCGGACATGCCAGAATTGCATATGGTCATACTCAATTCAAGGCTTTTAATATAACGGGTAGCAAGCGGCATTAATTGGGCCACAGAAAAGGAAATACACAGAAAATGGCCAAACTGCAATTGGGTGACAGAAAGCAAAACTCCGGCACTCGCTCAGAACTCCCAGAGGGCAACTTGCTGGTGGGCTGGTAGTGGTCAGCTGCGCCACACACACTGCTTTTCCGTAACACAGACCCTCCTTCTTCTTCCGCGCGCCAAGCAGCAGGTCCCGCCCCTCATCCGTCACCACTCTCTTAAAGGGACAGCACATAAAATATAATATTCACAGCACTAGTGCAAACTCAGCATAAAAAAAGCAACAGACTCGCCCATCACAGTTCACTTCTGGGGTGCAGGGCAACCCGTCAGACTAAATCTTATGGGGTAATTACTTTGAACAGCGCTTCACTGCAGTCAAAGAAAATCGTAGCAGACGCTACTTTCTTCTTCATTCTCGTCTCGGCCCGTCTAGCCTTTTTTAACTGCCATATACATGGCAGTTGAAAAAGCCAGGATGGGCGAAACGCGTCATCTGTATTGCTAGTATGCAATAAAATTAATGAAGCAGAAAGAAGTGTTGCTGGGATTTTATTTGACTGCGTTGAATCATTTGTGGCGTCATTAATAGGTTATAGGCCTGCGTGTCAATTTATGTCGCAGATCGTTTGAGGTCTTGTACTTCCGTGATTCTTCCATGGCCCCACGCCGCTCTCCATACACTCAGCCTTCAGCGATGACGAGTCACTTGAGACCACCGCAGCACATGCCTTTTATTAATCCACTCCAATGGACTGTAGTTTATGACTGCCTTATCAAACGCAAGTCTTAATAAATCCTCCCTGAGTCCCTCAATACCCACTTAAGACGATTCCCAGCAACCCCTTCTATATTCCTTCTCTGAAAATCAGTTTCCCCGTGACGGTTCTCAGCGACGTGAGTCTTTGCCAGCAGATCCCGACCGCCGCACCACTCCTATAAACTGTCACTTGTCAATCGCTCTGCTGCCTGCCAGGCTGGGAAGATTCAGTAACCACGTCATGGGGAACTGTCATAGTAAACCACTGACAAGGGGCGAGGAGTGAATGTGCACTTAGAGTTAAGATGAAGGTTTGGCTTTGATCAGGGAAATCTCTGAGATGAACCTCTGAATCTCTGAACCCCGGGGCTGGACGCTACAGGCGAGATCTGCTCTTATCCCACCGTCTCCATTCAGTTCACAACATGACATTGTAGTGTTATAACATGCTCTGCACCGCTCTGCTACTCCTCACCCCACCCAAGTGCCCTATATAATGTGTCTGCAGAGAACAGGTAACTATAGAGGTTCGCGTTCTGCCAAATAGCTTCACCCTATAACTGCTGCAATATCATCCTCTTATTACACCATATAACCTCTCCTATATCTCCTCCTATTACTCCATATCGTTTTTCACTATATCTCCTATTATTCCATACAATCTCTCCACACAGCTCCTCCTCCTACTATATATAACCTCTCCCATATCTGCTATTACTCCAAATATACTTTCCTTATATCTCCTCCTGTTACTCCATATAATCTCCCCTATATCTCCTATTATTCCAAATATACTCTACTTATATCTCCTCCTAATACTCCATATCTCCCCCATGTCTTCTCCCATTACTCCTTATAACCTTCCCTATGTCTCCTCCTATTATTTCATATAGCTTTCCTCTTTATGTCCTCCTATTATCCATAAAAACTCCTCCTATATCTCTTATTACTTCATATAACCTTTCCCTATATGTTCCACACCATGGACAAGCTAAAGACTCTCGTTGTTGCCCTCATCCATTCCCGACTTGACTACTGCACCGTGCTGCTCATCAGCCTCCCCCGCACCAGACTCTCCCCACTCCAATCCGTACTAAATGCGGCAGGTAGGCTCATCTTCCTATCCAGCCGCTTCTCAGACGCCATTGCAATATGCCAGTCGCTGCACTGGCTGCGCATACACTACAGAACTCAATTCAAACTCACCAACCTCACCCACAAAGCTCTCCATGGCGCTGCGCCACTGTACATCACTTCCCTACTATCCATACATTACCCATCCCGCACACTCCGATCCACTAACACACTCAGACTAAACACCCCTCTACTACGAACCTCACACGCTCGTCTGCAGGACTTCTCTAGAGCAGCACCAATCCTCTGGAACGCTCTACCCCAAAACATCCAGACAATCTTAGACGCATGGAACTTCAGACGTGCCTTCAGAATGCTCCTCTTCAAAGAAGCACAGCAAATCCCCTGATCTAGTAACCCACCCCCACAACATGCCCCCTACCTCTCCCTATGGCTTTCCACTTTTTGCCTATCGTGTAAATCTTCTGCCCCTGTACCTCCTGTATCACTCCTAACCAGGTTTGGTTGGGAGGGATCCTCTATACCCCCCATTTCTCCTCCTTATACTCCACATAACCTCCCATGTATCTGCTCCTATTACTCCGTATACAGTGGATATAAAAGTCTACACGACCTGCTAGAATGTCAGGTTTTTGTCACATTGAAATAATCCGACAAAGATGAATCATTTTGATTTGTTTCCACCTTCCATGTGACCCGTTATCCGTACAATCCCATTGGAAAACAAACTGCAATCTTTTAGGGTGGGATAACAAAAACAACAAAACTGAAATAATGTGGTTGCATCAGTGTGAACACGCTCTTATATTTGGGATGTGGTTGTGTTCAGGATTAGCCAATCACATTTAAACCCATGTTAAATAGTAGTCAGCACTCCACTGCCATTATTTACAGGGATTCTGGTTCTCCCATATAAAGTTCAGCTCCTCTAATAGGACTTTCCTGACATTTTTTTAGTTGGTCCGTAAAGAGCTTACAACACATCAAATGGATCTGATTGTTAGAAAGTGTCAGTCAGGAGAAGGGGACAAAAAAAAGTCCAAGGCATTACATATACCATGGAGCACAGCGAAGACGTCAGCAAGAAATGGATTACATTTGGCACAACAGTGATGTTACCAAAAACTGGACGTCCCTCAAAAATTGATGAAAAGATCAGAAGAAAATTGGTCCATGGGGCTGCCAAAAGGCCGACAGCAACATTACAGGAGCTGCAGGAACTTCTGGCAAGTACTGGTTGTGTAGTGCAGGTGACAATCATCTCCCACATTCTTCATATGTCTGGGCTGTGGGGTCCGATGGCAAAACAAAAGCCTCTTCTAGCGAAGAAAAACATCCAAGTCCTCTATGTTTTACCAAAACCTCCATCAAGTCTGTGGGAGAACCTGTTCTGTCTGATAAGGCCAAGGTTGAACTTTTTCACCATAATTCCAAAAGGTATGTTTGGTGCAAAGCCAGCACTGTGCATCATCAGAAGACCCCCAACCCGCAGTGAAGTGGGGGCAGCATTATGTGTGGGGCTGTAGTTCTGCTGATGGAACTGGGGCTCTAGTCAAGTTCCAAATATCATTCCATCTTGGGACAAAATCTTCAGGCCTCTACAAAAAAGATGAAGAGGAATTTCACCTTTCAGCACAACAACGACCCGAAGTGTACCTCCAAATCACCAAAATAATGGCTTCGCCAAAGCCCAGACCTGAATCTTATTTAAAATCTGTGGGTTAACCTGAAGGAGGCGCTACACACGAGATGCCCTCACAATCTGACACAATTGGAGCGCTTTTGCAAGGAAGAGTTGGCAAGGATTGCCAAGTGAAGATGTGCCCCGCTGATAGACACCGACCCAAAAAGACTGAATGCTGTCATAAAGTCAAAGGGGACATCAACAAAGTTTTAGGCTGTGCATATTTATGCGACCACATTATTATTTTTTTTTATTTTTCCACCCTAAAAGGTTTCAGTTTGTTTTTCAATGGAATTGTACCGATAACGGGTCACATCGAGGGAAATAAATCTGAAATGATCGTATTTTTTAAATGACAAAAACATGGCATTTACAGGGTGCGTAGACTTTTTATATCCACTGTAACTGCCTCCTTTATCTCCTCCTATTATTCCATATAGCCTCCCACTCTATCTCCTATTACTCAATATATCCTCCCCCTTTATCTGCTCCAATGACTTCATATTTCCTCCCCATATATCTATTCCTGTTACTCCATATAACCACATTTTCCGTCTTCTTCATGGTTGCAGGCTCACACCCCACACAAGGCGCAGATATTTGACTCTCTGAACTTCCTGACAGTTTCTTAGCGTGTTGACACATAGTGATTGATGTAATGACCCCATATAAGTGTTAGACACTTACGAAGCAGCAAGGCTTCATGTTGTATAAACATTAATAGTCCATTATTAATAATAAACAAGTACGACATGTTCAACTTACACAGTACACACAATTTACTCAGCCAAGTCTGGCATGGGCACAAGGTCACTGGCAGGGGCGTAACTTGAAGCTCCCGGGCCCCAATGCAAAACTTGTAACAGGGCCCCCAACTATAATGCTTTACTCATAGTACTGGGCTCCCTATATGGAGAAGAGAGGCCTTATGGGCCCCCTAAGGCTCCTGGGCCCGGGTGCAACCGCATCCCCTGCATCCTCTATAGTTACGCCCCTGGTCACTGGTATTAACCCGTCAAATGTCCATTGCTTCTTAAAAGGGTTGTCTGGTTTAGAAGACCCCATTCTAAATACCATAGGAGGGAGAGGAGTACTTCATTCTGGAGTTCCATCACTTAGCTGAAGCAGAAAGTGTCTATGTTGAGCATTTTTCATTCTGGAGGACCCAAAATTTCTGTGAATTACATAGATAACCCATTTCTTTTATGTGATGCTTTTTTTCCCCTGTGGTGGCGCTGCAGGGAAACTGAACACTTGCTACCAGGTTCCTCTGCAGATAGTTGATTGGTGGGAATAATTGGCTTACTTTTGAAGTTCATTCTTATGAAGTGTGACAAGTACTCTACGAACTATGGCTATCATTCTAGCATACTCAAGCCGTTTCTTGTTGAGCCATCACATATGTTGACAAATTAGAACTAGGAGGCCAATGCAAGACTACGAGAAGACCATGCATGGCCATTACAAGCAGCCACATCAAAAACAGGAAGAAGTTATGAATGAATGAAGCCTATGTTGCCCTTGAAGGTAAATTCATCCTCCTATAGAGCATCACCTTAGATAGTGCTTTCCTTCTCGTGGGAGAATGACCCTATTTTCTACTACAAATGGAAAAAGTACAAGGATCTGTTGCCCCAAGATGGGAGCCTGACTCAGATGGACATCAACCACCATGAAAAATAATATTGTCAATTAGATTGACCATAAGGGGCTGTGCTAATAATGTCCATCTATGGCTCACAACTACTGGCTGTCTATGATTAACATCTCACTCCCATCACATTGTAAAGCGAAGGGCCCATATACTGTCCTTGCACAGGGTCCTCAACTTTCTGCATCCACTTTTTGTCCCATCATCAAGTCCGATGTTTTTGCAGGAACTCTCAACTTTGGAAGCTGGTAAGTTTCTCATGAAACAAGAAGTATGCAAATGTTGAGAACTTTTTATGACACTAGTAATTAGAGGCACTGACGTTTGCGGAGTGATTTATTTATGGTTTTGGCATGTAATGACATCATATTCTCTAGTAAGGCTGGTAAGATAGTATCGTTTGAACTTACTATTGACAATCATGTTCCCAGTTCATTGCCTGTCAGAAGGATTGGATGAGCCTGAAGGGGTCACTTACTTTGTGTGCTGCCTGGGCTACGTCAAATCTTCTGAAGCATCTGGAATCAACCGTAATAATATCCCACCTCTTGTTTTACATGTAACTGTTTTTTTTTAGGCTTTAAAAACTTCCCTAGGGGGAAGCAAGTGCAGCAGAGTATGTGTGCTTTATGGCAGCTGCAATGAATGGGACTTAACAATCAGAACAGATTATCTATAGCTATCTTCCAAGGGACCAGGAAATGGTACTGGAGCTGGATACAAAACCTTAATTGTTTGTATAGTGTACAGCTTAACTATCTTGCCTTATCTATGCATTCACCTGTACAACAGAGCTGTGAATAAATCTCCCTTCTAATGAAAATGAGATATCTCTGCTAACTCTGCCCTAGTCTACACAGTAAAGCTGTCAATCCATATGCAGAAAACATGAACCAAATTTAGTGCATAAATACAATGCCACAACGGAGCTCATAACATAAATACTGAAGCTGAACTAAGTGATTGTGTTGGGAGGGCACTGCTAGGCTGACAGCCTTTGAACATCCAAGGGAAGGAGACTGATCCAGAAGGAGGAGGATTCATTCCTCTTCACAAGACACTGCCATATGGAGAAAGAAGATCATCTGGCCAGGCAGACCTAAGGGTGGGGTGGAAGGTATCAACCCAGCCTACATTTACCTTGTGCCCCCCCCCACCCCACAAGCTGGTCGGCCAACACCTTGTGTGACCGCACAGGTCACACATTGCTAAGGCCAGCCATGTATGCATATATTTTATGGAACCTGAGGGTCCACTCAGCTGGTTCAAGAGCACATGCCTTAAGCTAACCAGTCTACGCTGACACCAGGTTCCCTTTAACAATGCAAGTTCTTATCTCTTTGGAAAACTAGGCAACACCCCCCCCCCTATAGTCACTTTGGTGGCGGTCATTAATGATTGCCATCCATTATATATTATGATCATTTAGAAATAGTTGAATAGAACAGTGATTAACTTCATATAAGAGGACTACTCCGCTTCATGGTTGCTGCCAATTTTTTCAACTCTTCATATACTAAATATTTTATTCTCTGCAAAAGCCTCTTTTTATAGAATTTTGCATTGTGCATTACTCTTTTATTTCTCCTGGAACTGCATGAAGCAACTAACAAGCTAGGTGTTACCATTCCCCTTATCAATAAGGCATGTGGTACTGTTGTATCTTGTCTCCATCACAAATATGGGTAGAGACCTGTAGAGTGATGGCACCTGCACATCTCCCAGTTGGGCAGCGCCTAGCAGCGGGAGACAGTCAGGCACAGCAGGGAGCAGGAGGCCGGAGAAACTGAGTTGGCGGAGAAGATCATACTTGACAGAGTTTTTGGTCCAGGTGTGTGTCTCCGGCAGCCAATCCGGAGCTGTGGGCATTCCCTCTAGCTCCTGCAGCACAGCCCATGTCTCCACCCATAACTTAGGTGGAGACAAGATACAACAGTACCAAGGCATGTCCCTATATAGTCTAAGACTGTCATCCCTCATTGGTCAATGTCAAAGCTGTGTAGTGATACACCCCTTTGACAAGGAGAATGGTTAACACCCAGTGGTTCATTTATTCAACATTTCTAGGAGGAATGACAGAGGGACAGGACAATGCTGAGTTCTCATAAGAGTTGTTCTAGAATTATTATCTCATGGGGAATATTTAATAAATGGACATGTCAGTAGAAAGAACGGGGTCTCTTTAAGAAAAAATATACATTCAAAAAAGGAGAGGAAGGCTGCAACTGCTCGATGTGTCACTGACATTACGGCAGCCATTACACATCAAGCCTCATCTTTATGGGGTATAAATAGAAATATACGTAGCTGGATTAATTAAGAAAAAAATCATGGATATGATCTTAATCCTGTAATTTCAGATTTTATTTGCAATTTCCTGTTTGTTCTGGCCAAGTGCGGAAGTAGAGGGCACAGAACAGCGTGGGGTGAACTTAATTAAATTTCCGATAGCGCTTGTTGGATTTGGCAAATTATGTTTAGGATTTTTTCTGAATATTAATCTTCACATTTTATTGGATAGCAGTTGACACGAATCATTAGGTATTTGCTGTTCACTTAAAGTGTTTCAAAGACGTTCCATGCAGACTGCATAAAAGCCAATAATCATAAAATAGGTCATGCCCATGCGATCAGCTGCCAAGGCTGTATTCATAGTGGGCACTGCCTACCCATGTGTTTATATATTGGCGTAAATTGAAGGAGGGGGCTCATTATAGTGCCTGCTTTTGCCATCTAGGACAGAAAGATCTGGTGTTTGTTATTCTGTCCAACTCCTTTTCATGACCTTTAGGCCAGTTCCACCTCACAATGCGGTGAGATGTAGAGAGAAGTCCCTCATGGCTTCTCATAAATGGGATTGGACAAACCAACATGGCCATCCTTAGCTATGTGCGCCGGTCACCAGCTTGTAGGGAAAGCACGAGTCCAATGTAGGCAACTCTTTAGGTCTTTCTGCACAGATGACCTTCTTCCTCTGTGCGGAAGCATCTTGTGGAGCTACATGAATCATCCTCCTCCTGGCTCTGACTCCTTCCCTTTGATGTTTCAGCTAGCCAATGTCAGCCCATTAGGGCACCTTCAACACAATTACTTAATGCTGGTGTATCTTTGTTATGAACTTGGTTCTGGCATTGCAACTATGTACTGAGGTTGGTTCTGGTGCTGTATGTATGTTATGAGCGTGATTCTGGTATTCTACCTATGTACTGAGGTTGGTTCCATTCTGGTGCTATATTTATGTTATGAGTCTGGTGATGTATTTATGCACTGACTTTGGTTCTGGTATTCTATCAATGTACTGAGGTTGGTTCTGGTGCTGTATTAATATACTGAGCTTGGTTGAAGTGCTATATTTATATTATGAGCTTGGTTCTGGGGCTGTATTGATGTTATGAACTTGGTTCTAGAGCTGTATTAATGTTATGAGCTTAGTTCTGGGGCTATATTTATGGTATGATTTTGGTTCTGGGGCAGTATCTAAGTTACAAGCTCGGTTCTCTGTCTCTATCTATGTTATGAGCTTGGTACTGGTGCTGTATTTATATTATAAATTGGTTCTGGTGCTTTATTTAAGCCCTGACCTTGGTTATGGCATTGTATCAATGTACTGAGCTTTTGTTAAATCGGCTACACGGGGCAGCCATCATCTTACTATTCCTGGCAGACGCGGGCGTCACCCTGCTCCTCCCCTGTGAATAGTCTTTTACTTTCCACCAGCCCTTCAGGAGTTAATCCTCCCCAGTGCTGTGTGCTTTCCATCAGCACCTCAGGAGTTAACCCTAGTCCTCTCACCCAGCTGCAGGGTATTGCCCATTATCTCCCTATTTAGCTGCACTGGGGATCCTTCCCACTTGCCTGAGTATTGGTGTTGTTTGTTTCCTGTTCCCAGCTAGCTCTTCCGATCTTGATCTACCATGTACCAGCCCTTGGACCTGTTTACCAGACTTGCCTGAACTCTGCCTGCCTTGACCCTCGGACTTGTGACATGGATTTTATTTATATACTGCCTCCCCCAACATGGCCCGTCCGTATCCAGACTCTGCCCCTTGGCCTGTCTCGTTGTGTGTTGCCCCAGTGTCAGCCGCCAACTACACCAGGACTATTCCAGGACATAGCGGCCCGGTCAGTCCCCACAGCAAAGGCCAGATCTCTGTACAGCGGTTAAATTGTGAATCCTGGGGAACCGCCAGGGTAACGCCCTCAGGTTTAGATCAAAGCCAAACCGGTTAGTTGGCACAGTGGGTCGACACCCGCTGGTCATAACAGCTTTGTTCTGGTGCTATATTTATGCTGTGAACTTGGGTCTGATGCTGTATTTATAATATGGGCTTGGTTCTGGTACTGTATTTATGTTATGAGCTTGCTTCTGTGGCTGTATTTATGTTATGAGCTTGGTTCTATGACCGTATTTATTCAGTGAGCTGTTCTGTTGTGATTAAGCTACTATCTTACTGCTTTCTGCACAAGTAGAATACAGGCAGATTGTCTATCAGTACAGTTTCTTGTTTTTTCTTATGATGGGAGGGTGCCAAAAACCATCCCACACAAGATGCCATCTACACTAAGGCCAGCACTTCCAACCGAGTTGTACTCCCTCTCTCCAAGGGCCCCATAGCAGTCCCTGTTGCTGGGATCCCCGGATGATTAGCTATAATCTTCTGGAGAACCTTGCACTGAGTGTTCAATTTCCCTGCAGAGCCCCCACAGGGGAAATGGTGCATTGCATAGTGTCTATTGACAGTTAAAGCAGTTGTTCCGTGAACACCCCACCAAACAGCTACTTATATCTCATCTTCCTGAATCACTTAAAGTGGGACATGAGGTGAAAAAGAAAACGAGTCCACAATGCATGTGCTGTGTATTCCTTGGCAAATGACAAAAATGGATAACACTACCGCTTGGGGGAGCCCCAATTATATGTATAACTTGTGTGAATGTTGTGCGCCATGAATTTGGAGCGTGATGTTAAAATGTCTCATTTGCGTATATAGTAATCATATGAATGCTTATGAATATGCAATTGCATATATTAATATTGAGGAGACAGTAGATAATTATGGCTCATTTGCATAGATGATGATCTCTGCAGGATTCCTGTAATGTCTTTCTCATTGTTTTCCACTAAGCTTCTGTAATGTCTCCCTCTTCGGCATGTTTAAAGGGATTATCCAGAATTGAAAAAAAAACTGTCTGCTTCCAGAGACGGACCTGTTCGGCTGTGGGGATTCCCCTTTCCTGCTCCCCAAATGGAACAGTAAAGCAGAACCCTGAGCACAGAGTTAAACCAAACTAATTCTGTACTGCCTCTTTAACCCATAACTGAGGATATGAAAACTGGGCCTTGCCCTAGTTCACACCACCATACCATTCTCCTCAGTTTGGCACAGGAGGAGCTACTGAGTTCTCCCTTCCATGTCATCCCTTGCAGGAGACCGATGGCATAGCTGCTCTTATTCTCTGGTTTGTTAATCTTGCAGTAGTACTTAAGCAGAGGAGGAGCCTTGCCCTGGTTTGCCCCACCTATGAGGATGCGGGATTTGGCCAACACCATAGAAGCTGCATGGGTTGCTTCTATAATATGTACATGCCCTTGCATTATGTTGCTATTACATCCCCATAGTATTTCTTTATTGGTGTTTATGGTATGTTAGATGTTTTCTCGTATGTTGTACTCTTTATATGTCAGCACAGATGCATAAATAGGAGGATCATAAGTAAAAGTGTCTGCTTATGCTAATAACATGTATCCTACTTAAAAAGGCATATGCATTTATTACCTGGGTCATAAGTAAACACTATCCTGTTCTGCTCAGAAGATGGCACTCTTAGTCATTTGCAAACCTGTATACTTGGCCATGAATCTGAGACTAATGATTTAACATGATGCAGAAGCTCTAACCTGTCCGCCCTCTCTCCATCATATATAACATACTTTCTACTTGCATCATCCAATTTTCCAAGGGTATTGCACTGATGAAAGTACAATAGGAAAGCAATGGAGAATTTTCTTAAAGTGGAACCCTCTCTATTCATATACGATCCCCCACATATTGCCTTTATAGTGAAAAGTTGCTTGGACTTGGCAGCTGCTATGGGGGTCATCCTTAAAGGCTACAAATTATGGAGGGCCTATCCTCAGGTTAAGTCATCAATAGTAGATTATCTGGGTTTGTTGCACAGACCCACTGCCGATCAGCTGTTCTCCAGGCCGATGCTTTCCTGTACTGAACTGAATATTGCATGAAGCAAACAGCTCTGTATTTACTGTAGTGGCGAGACCTGGTATTGCAGCCCAAGTTCCTATTGAAATAAATGGAAACTTTGCCTGCATTATCAAGCCTGGCCACTGCAGTGGGAACAGAGCTGTCTGCTTCCTGCAGAAATTATCTCAGTACACAGGCATGCCAGCCTGGCAATCAGCTGATATGTGGGGTCCCATGCAGCAGACTCCCACCAATCTACTATTGATGAATTAACCTGAGTATAGGCCTTCCATAGTTTGTAACTGGACATCCCCTTGAAGGCTTCGGTTGACCATTCCATAGAGATATTTTAGTTGTTACATTTACATCAGTAGCGGTTTGTCTGATTATGAAATTTTAACCCCTGAATTCTCAATTATTATTGTAGTAGAGCTGGCAGATAAGTGGCTGCAAGTACTGATGGCACCGCTTATCGAGAGTTGGAACAATAGGACCAAAAAAAACAACCAGTCTGTTCCTAATGCTTGTTTCTTAGCTTACCTAAAAACCAAGTGACTATTGGCCCATGTAAACAGGCAATGGTTCATCAGAACTGGAGATTAGCGAGCATACTCGCTAAGGACAATTACTCGATCGAGCATTGTCCTTAGCGAGTATCTCCCCGCTCGGAAGAAAAGGTTCGGCTGCCGGTGCGGGTGACAGGTGAGTTGCGGCAGTCAGCGGGGGAAGGGGGGGGGGAGAGAGGAAGAGAGAGATCTCCCCTCCGTTCCTCCCCGCTCTTCCCCGCCGCTCCCCACCGGCAGCCGAATCTTTGCTCCCGAGCGGGCAGGTACTCGCTAAGGGCAATGCTTAATCGAGTAATTGTCCTTAGCGAGTATACCCGCTCATCTCTAATCAGAACATTTTTAACCCTTTAGTGACATTATTAATTTTAGCCTTGAGAACCAGTAAATCGTTTTTCCTCTTGCAGGCATAACTAATTTTTGCTTGTCGATATAGCTGTAAGGGACCTTGTATTTTGGGGGACGACTTCTGCTTTTCATAATAACTATCTTCAGGTACGTATAATGTATTGAGTAACTTTTATTAACTTTTTTGCTGAGAGATGAAAAAAAACCCTGTAATTTTACCATTGTTTTGTGGGATTCCTTTTTTTGGCGGTCCCCATGTGTTATAAATATTATGCTAACTTTATTCTGCAGTTCATTATGATTACAACAACATCCCATTTATAGAGGTTTTATGGTTCACTACTTTTGTACAATATAAATACTTTTTTTTACAAAAAGACATTTTTTTGGTTCACCACATTCCAGCACTGGAGCATTTTTCTGCCCACAGTCCCGTATGTGCGCTTGTGTATTGTGGGATGACTTGTACTTTTTATTGGTACCATTTTGAGGTATATACAAGACATTATGATTTTTTATTCCTATTTTGGGAAAGCAAGGTTATTGTAAAACAGCTATTTTGGTATTTTTAATAGAATTTACCGTACTGGATAAATAATGTCATATTTTATAGTATGGCATTTTACAGATGTGGTGATGCCTTTTATGGGTAGTTTAAAAAAAAAATTTAAAGCCTTGTATAAGTGTAAAAAAATGTTTTTAATTTTCTTAAAAACGTGTAGATGCCACATTCGGCAATGACTGTGGCACTTGCATGGTTAAACGGTGTAGAGGAATGATTAGATAAGCAAGTCTTCATCTTTTCACTTCTTTTCCTGGAAAAAAAAAGACCCCCATGTGTGACAATCAGAGAGCAAATATGGTCTCTGATTAATGGAGAGTGAGAACACGAAGAAAAGTCCCCTTAGCTGGGACAGAGAGAGAGAGGAGAATCACAGATCTTCTCTGCTACTGGCTGGTCCCACCTCCCTCTCCTTCTCTGCTTTACACACTGACTGAAAAGTGACAGTTGTAAATTCAGAATTCCTGATCCCAGTTCAAGTGGCTGTAGCTCAGTGTCTGTAAGGACCACCAACATGCTTATGGTGTCATTAACTTTAAAATGACATCAAAAGCATGCCGCAGTACTTATAGAAATGGAGCTCTATAGCTCGTGGGAAAAAATCTCTACATGCCCCATTCTTGTCCATTTTTACAAACAAGGAAAGGTTATGCAATGTGCACTGTCCTCGGAGATCAACAGCCCACAAACGGGTGTCCATGTGCTGTCTGATGTGAGTTGCACCCGAGCTTCTTCAGACACGCATATGGAGATGTGAAACTGGCCTTAAAGCGGTTGTCTATGATTAGAAAACTATACTCAAGTGTGGTCAGAAAGAGCTCCACCCTTGTCCATGGGTCGTGTCTGCTATTGCAGCTTGGCTCCAATGAAGTAAATGGGCTGAGATGCAATACCAGATACAATCCACAGACAAGTGTGGCAGTGTTTGTGGAGGACAGCATCCATGTTTTTCTAATCCTGGGGATGCTATTTAACAAACCACTCCAGGCTCAAAATCTGCCCTGACTCCGCTTAAAGCTTTGACACACAATAAGTCATAAATCCTGACATAAATCTAGGAATAATGACAATGGAGGCTCATTTCACAATGGGAGGGGCCAAAGTTTCTTAAAAGCACCAAACTCTATAACCAGAAGCACTCGGATTAACCAGATTTTCTCCACATTGTATCACTACATGTACATAGTTAGCTGAAGTTCATACCCGCCAACAGAGCTGATTGCAAAATTTGAGGAAAATAAATACAAAATATCATTTGTCAGAGATGTTTATTCACATTGCCCAGAGGTATGACACAAGATGCCGAGAGGAGCGGCATCCCTGAGTAACAGAGATAAACAGCAGGTTAAAAAAGATAAAAAGTATAAAGTATATACCCCTAGGAGAAATTACCTGCCCCCTGCCTTGTAGAAGTTGAGCAGGAAGCAGAATTATGAATGCAGCTCTGGAGTTTAAAACAGGCTGAATCCCTATGCCTCTGTAATATGCTTCTAACAGAGAATTGCATGTCTGATGGAGCTTTCCTGTGAAATTGGGAAGTGCAGCATTATCTTATAGTGTTAAGGTGGCAGTATGCGGTCCCAAGTTCTAACTCATGACCTGCCGGTTGTAAGTTCAATCCCCGCAAGGTTCAGGTAGCTGGCTCAAGCCTTCCATCCTTACGAGGTTGGTAAAATGAGCTTGCTGGGGGGGAGGTAATAAAAGAATTACCTGAAAGCGCCACAGAATAAGTTAGCGCTATACAAATAATAAGTCCCTTTCCCCTATTTGCTCAATGCTTTTATGGGGCCATAATATGACAATTTGCATGCTTGATCTATGGTGCATTGTGGGAGAATATGATAGGAAATGAATATTCAAGGAAACGTTAGCATGACATCTTTCCTATACCAATATGCAAGGTAATAGATGAATACATGAGTGCTCCCATAATGCACCTCACAGTAATAGGGACAAATAATCTCAGATGAGTCTTTATAACATCAATGGAAACAGTTTTTAAAGCTATAGTTGTCTATTTATATTGGAGAGAGCTTCTTGCTGTAATGTTGGACGGGGTCAGGAAGGATCTCTTCACCTCTCGTCCTCATGACCACACCTGCACTCTTTCATCGCTCAAGTGAAGTTAAGAGGGAATTTAAATCCCCCCCAGGGGAGTCATGTTTAGAAGCTGGCAGCACTGACATCTCGCTCACATGGCACCGCTCTACCTGTTCTTCCAGCCTCCCGTGCCTGAAGGATTTTTTTTAGGAGAGGTTCATTTCACGCCCAGTTCAAAATGGTCCAGGCTCCAGTGGAATGTCATCTGTCGAGCTGCTGAACCATCGGAGTCACAGGTAGGAATGTTCTGTCTACTTGTTCCAGGATTACTAAATCCGCAGGCCTGTGTTTATCGGACAACGACACAACAGTTCTGCTCTAGGAGGAAGAAGACTCTCTAACGACACCTATAGGTAGCTGCTACCATGTTAATCCATAACTGACCCTATAAAGAGATATGACTTGGGTAATAGTCAATCCATTGGCAACATCTGTAGACACTTATGTTGTTGAGTTGTCACTCATCACAATAAGAAGTTTGCCCCAGCCTTATAATCTTTTATTGAGGCCAGGACAGGGTTCATTAGATCTCTAGGCCTGGAGAACTTGGCTCTCAGTGGTGGGCCTACCTGAGATGGATAAGCTGCGGGCAAAGGTCTAGGACCAACCAGAGTCCAGACATTTTCCTTAGGTGGGTGAGCTACCCCTTGGGCCTTCACCTGTGATACAGCTTGCTACATATTGTTGAAAAACATTTATGGGTTCCACATTGTTCAATCAACTTAACTGGGTGTATTAAAATGGAGCATCAACAAATCAAAGAAAGTCTTGTCACATGCACTTATGGGTACGTATCATTGAACGGAGCAACACAAAACAGTCCCAACAGGAAGAAGCCTTCTGAGAGGTTGGGGAAAGAGCAATGGTATCTATATGGACAGAGTCTCATGTAAGGGCATAATTATAGTGAGTGTAGAGGGTGCGGTTGCACCCAGGTCCTGGAGCAGGCCCATAAGGATTCTTCAGAGAGCAGTACTATAAGGCCTCATGTCCACGGGTGGATTTGAACTGTGGAACGTGTGCAGGACACCCACATGAACGATCCACAATTCAAGCCACCCATAGGGATGCATGGGCATCTGCAGCTTAACTAAAGCATGCAGATTTGTTTTGCGGTCCCTCTGGTCCAGAAAACAGATTGCAGCATGCTCCATTTTGCTGCGGATCCCACATGGACGGCTTCCACTGGATACTGCAGGAAAGCAGGAGTTAAAAAAAAGTACTACGCATGCGCGCAGCGCCCCATCTGGAGCGCCAGCACGCATCCGTGGTACAGAAGATCCAACCATGGACGCATAAGCCCCGGATAGGTCCGTAGAAGACCTGCACAGGTAGAAAAGTGTCCACAGCCACAGATAGGGTTGGCGGGCAGAATCCGACCTGCTCGTGGACATGGGGCTTAAATGAAGCATTAGAGTTGGAGGGGGGGAGGGGGGGGCTGGTACAGATTTTGCATTGTGGCCCAACCGTTTCAAGTTATGTCTCTAGTCTCATGTAATCTCCCCCTGTGTGGCTACATCTTTGTGGTGACACCATTGTATGGGCACTGCTATATGCCTGGTACTACTGCATGAGCATTGTTTTGGATATGTTTTAGGGTCCTATTAATTCTGATATGTGAGTACAAGTACTCTACTAGCGCTACACAATCTGTTGTGTAGGTATCACGCAAGTTACCATGTAGCTTTGACCTTAGGCAGAGGCATAGCTGAAGGTTCTAGGCAGAAGCTAAATGTAAGGAACCCTAATGCAAAATCATTAACCTGGACCCCCAGCCGTCCGTGTGCTTTTTATAATACTGGTGTTTTCTTATATGACTGAGGGGCATTTTGCCCCCCTAAGGCTCCAGAGTGCTACCTCTGCAATCCCTATGCCACTAGCCTTAGGGCTCTTGATTTGTAAGTAATTATGAGTGTCGGGGACACCTCTCATTCTAATTGGGATGGTTTTATACTCTAGAATGATATAATGTACAGTTTGCACAACATTCTCTTGTGAGGTGGTGGTATTGCAATTGATCAGGTGGATATGGCTTTTATACAGGGGAACACCAAGTTTTATAGGGCACTGTGGTCATGTAGCTGAATACATACATGGCATCATCTACATGTCACTGGAATATATAGTGGAGGTGTTAGGTTCCTGCACTTGTAGAGAGAGTTGAGTAGAGCTAGAGGGCGGCAATAGAAGAGTCGGAGGCATTGTGGAAGAGAGACCACTGAATAGTGCTGGAGTCGGCTGGCAAAGCAAGAGAGAGCACCAGGAAAAGATGCCTGAGGTATGTAATCTGAATAATTTTGCTCATCGGAAAAGCCCAACACCTTTAGAGTGAATACCACATCACCTCGGTTTCAAGGCTGTCTGGCCAGAGTTCATTGGGATCTTTTGCAATTATTTGTAGTCCAGTTTCTGCCGCCACTAAAGAACATTTCTTCATCAATCCCAAATCAGTTCTTTCCTTGTGTGATTCCCTGTGTTGGAAAACGAATCCATCCGGTCATGTTACAGATCAACATATAAAAAAGTGTCTTCCTTCTTTTATCTCCAATCATCTAGGACCTTGGTTAGCATTGTATTATTGGGTCAAGCTCTAGAAGAATGAAGATCGAACCCACCTGAGGACTTCTACTCTTCAAGAACAAACATGTACGACTGCAGAACGGTAAAGTGCTGAGTCCTTAGATACTGATTAATAGCCCATGTAATGATGTCCTCAGATCAGCTCCATTGACTGATAACCATTGCTGTATGCAATGTAGGAGCAAAACTTACATCTGATGTGAGAACTATGGTGAAGATGCCCTCTGCTCCGGTTGGTCCATGCCCATTTTTTATGGGTAATGTAAACTTTTACAAGGCTGCTCTCATCCATAAGACACAACAGTGATAGCAAAAATATGAGAAGGGAACGACTATCTTCTAAATGGGATAGGAATGTTCCCTCATATGCATAAGGAGTGGGACATACCCATCTTCACTCATGGCACGGACCACACTCTTCTCTACTTCACTGGTGGAAATATTGGGGTCTCCCAAGTACTTTTGTGGACAAGGCTATAAGATATTCATGCAATTAAGTAACTTGGTTACATCCACCTATTCAGAACACAATCATGTAATTATAGTAATTAAGAATTATTCCAAGATCACTTGGTCAGACTTGTCTCCAGCCAAGTTCATCAAAAAGTCCTTCTCATAAGTGTGTTGTAAAGATCTTCTTCATGGAACCTTTTAAGACCCGATTTCTCAATATGACCCCTTCCACTGGACATGAAATGTTCCCTCTTACCCTATAATTACTGGTACCTTTGATGTCCTTAAATACACCCTTCTAATCAAGTGAATCATTCCACACAGGTAAAAGCAACAATAAATTAAGTTAGAAGTTCAGTAGCCAAGAATGTTTCTTGAAGACTATCGCTTGTACTCGGCTCACGCGCATGGAAATCTACTTGGCATTTCATGCAGCCATTAACCTATTTGATTGCCAAATTGGACAAAGACTACCTATGAGTTCAATAGGTTTTCAAATCTGGGGTCGGTTATCAGAGTAATGGAGGGTACTGGCGTAAGTATAGGGGATGCGGGGGATGCGGTTGCACCCGGGCCCAAAGGCTTAGGGGGCCTATAAGGCCTCTCTTCTCCATATAGGGAGCCCAGTACTATCAATAAAGAATTATAGATGGGGGCCCTTTTACAGGTTTTACATTGGGGCCCAGGAGCTTCCAGCTATGTCTCTGATGGAGGGTCTTTCGGTGGGCCAAAACCCTGACACAATAATAGGCACCAAAGGTCCAGCAGAAAACAACCTCATTTGAAGATGTCTTCTACTTCAATTACTTGCTACTAGGGTCTATTTCTTATGGGTTGATCACAAATAACCTATTAGATCCCATTGGTGATATGTCTCACCATCTATCCTGAGAATAAATGAGTTCCAATACTCTTTTACTGCAGCCTCCCTGGCCACCCAATGTGCATGGAAAAAGTGAAGGGGATGCAACACTACCTCATTGCTATGGCCCCTTCATTCTCAGGGTTGGTGGGGATCCCAGAGTTCAGACCCCCCACCATTTATAAAGCGATGGCATATTCTAGCAAAACGCCATCGCTTTCTAAGATAGCAATACCCCTTTAACTATTATAAATTGTAACAAGATGTACTCAGCATGTTAGAGGTACTAGTATGTTTTATATGCATGTATTCCTGTAACATACCATCATTATAAATGTGCTCTTGCTACTGCCATATAATGCAACAATTGTTTGCACAGCCCCTCTGGCGAAAAAATTGACAGTCGTTCCTGGTACGATGATTTATTATGTACACTGCTCTGAAATAACCCCAGGTGTATTTCTGCTATAAATACGTTATTTGTTCCTTCTACTAGTCGATTTGTAGACAATGATATAACACAATTTTTTTTACCTTGTACTCATTATCGCCCCCCTGTGGAGTAATACTCTTCTAGGGCCTTCTCTCCTTCTTATGCCATGGCTTTGGATCTATTTCCTCCATACAATCCTTTTAGAGGAACACTATTAAGAATGACTTACACCATGAATTGCTATATCCTTGTGTATTCTGTTTGGTTTCATGTTGCAATTTAAAGGTCAATCCAACAAAATTTAAAGCAGAGCTTAGAGCGCTGACTTCTGGTTGGGAGGTGTGTAAAGGGTGGTAGTTGGTGGGTTCCCCTTTAAGAAAAGGTTGCAGAACACTGGCTGTTAAAGATGACTTAATTTTTTCCACAATAGTGGCACAAACGCTTGATTGTTAGAAAAACACAGATGGGCACAATAGGCTTGGTGGTTACAGTTCACACTTTTTTGGGACAAAACACTTGAAAGTTAGAGAACTTGACTGTTGTTCACTTTCAAGCTGTCTTCTACTAGGACTGGGGGTCTGTGCAATACTGCACTATTCCACCAAGATTGGCTGTCGGCATCACCCATCCTATAGTGTCACTAAGCAGAGACGTAACGTGAAGCTTCTGGGTCCCAATGCAATATCTGTAACAAGGCCCCCAACTGTAATGCTTTATTCAAAGTATTGGGCTCTCTATATGGAGTAGAGAGGCCTTATGAGCCCCCTAAGGCTCCTGGGCCCAGGTGCAACCGCATCCCCTGCATCCCTTATAGTTACACCCCTGTCACTAAGGATCTCTGTGAGGCTACCCCTGCCACAGCCTGCCCTCTCAAGGCATTTCTCCTAGGTTTGCACCAGCCCCTTTCTATAGATTTAACAGGACCTTTGTGCTTCTCTGTGATTGGTAGGCCACTATGTTAAATGGAAGCCGCGGCTCCATCGAAAGCATGTGGGGAAATTTTTATCGAGCACCCCGTGGTACTTGTCTTGAGTAACGAGTATCTCGAGTGGGCTAATGCTCGAACGAGCATGCTCGCTCATCTCTAATTAAAATAAAATACGCTGCTTTTTTTCACACACATTGAAGTCTGCATGGCTCAATGTAAATCAATGGGCTCTTAGCACTGCGTATTCTGCACATAAAATATACGTGTGAGTGAGCCCTGGGAGTAGGGCACCTTCCATCAGGGATCTCGTCCCGTAACTGATCCTACTATAGGGCGGCAGGGTACTAGTGTTGCAGATTATAGGGATTCACTTTTGGCTTTGAGTATGAGTTTATTTGTTTCTATGCATAGCAACGGGCGGCATGTGATAGATAGGCCGCTCATAGACACGTCTAACCACTCCATAATTTATATTCAATGACATCATAATGTAATGCTCCAGCCTTCCAGAATATACAGCTCATGATTCACAAGCCTTTCCTGACTTAGAACACACATCTCTCAAATTCTCTGCAATGTCTCCCATTGACTTATGGAGGTTGTCCATTTTGAAGAAAACATTTTCTTGTTGCTGGGACATCCGAGGATCTATGTAATCGGTAGGATGATCTCACAGTAATCGTTCAGTTTTCCTGCAGCTCCTCCAGAGGAAAAATGAAGCATTACACAGTTCCCAATGACTGTGATCTACGGCAGCAGATGTGCCTCAGAACCGATTTGAGTTGGGGATAGATCCAGAGGCAGCAGCTTGGGTTCCTCAGTTTTTACCCTTTCACCCCACCAGTTGGGATCTGGTCTTCGCTGCTGGTACCGTCAGACTGTTTTTCTGGAAATGGTTTCAGCTAAGAGGCAGCTGACGTAGTTGGTCAGGTTATCTGTAATGCAGTACCGCAGGTTGTAGACAGGAATATAGTCATAAAACAGAGTTGGAGTCAGGATAGGTGGAATACTTTCACAATGTAGATCAGACCAAGGGTCAGGGCAGACAGCAGACAAGGAAAGCGTAATCAGATAATGAGCCACAGTCAGGATTGGAGGGGTCAGGAAAGCTGGGTGGTTCAGGCACAGATCAAACATCAGGAGATCAGACAGAAACATACTTGCAACTTCATGCAGTATAGAGACTCATTGCTCAGGCATCTACTAGCAGAGAGGGTGCCTTTAATAGCGAAAGGCCTGCCAGGGTTGGCTGGGATGGAAAAGCTGGGTGCACGCACTGGCCCTTCAAGAGGTAGGCTAGCCATGTGCATGTGCAACCCATGGGGACCAGGAAACGGGTCGGACATGAGGCGCCTGCCACAGATAACATGAGGAATATGGCACTGGCCATGCCCGATGGCAGTAGGAGATAAGGGACGACGCTGGCCATGACCAACGGCCATAACACTGTGCATGTAATGCATGGAAAGTTTGCTAAAGATGCTATTAGTAGGCAACATCTACTCTAACTAATAGATGGGGGTCCTGTATCATCTATTAAAGGGGTTATCCCACTTCTAGCTACTAATGACCTATTCTCAGATCCGTTACCTGGGACCCCTGGCAATCAGCTGATTCCCCAGGTCAGCATCTTAAGGTCCATTTACACACACAGATGATTGCTCAAAATTCGTCAGAAACTAACAGTTTTGAGCAATCACTTTGCATAAGCACTAATGGGCTAATCAGCTCATTAGTAGCTAACTAGCTTCATTTACATGTATTTAGAGAACAGCAGGTGGTCTGTTCTCTAAATACATTGCTATTGTTCTCCAGTGGACAGCAGCTGAAAGAGTGTTATCAGGACTGCCCACGGAGAACTCAGCATGTGGTTTTATCAGTCCCAATGGATTATAAACTGAGCTGAACTCAGCGATGGACGAAAAGTACCTGGTAAATGCATGATGGGAACACATTTACACGCAATGATTACCGCTCAAAAGATGGCTTTTGAGCAAATTTTGTGTGTAAAAGGGCCTTAAGTGTATGAAACTGTTTTGTTGCAGGAAGCAGACAGCTCCATATGTTGTTTAGTGCCCCGGATTGGTATTGCAGTGAAGTGAATGGGACTTAGCCTTCAATACCACCTAAGTCACTGCGCAATGATCTGTTTGTTTCCTGAGACACCAGCCCGTTGGGGGTGCCAGGTAGGGGATCCTACTGATTTGCTATTGATGACCTATCCTGAGGATAAGCCATCAACAGCCAGAAGTGGAGCAACCCCTTCAACTCCCTATGAATAAAGTATTTGAAAATAAGCAGTCTAGACTAGTCAACGACTAATGGAAAAGATGAATGGGTTCATCAGTCTACATTAAAGTTATAGAGACCAGGCTTTTATCAGACTAGGCCACCTGTGCATTCTTCACTAATCACCAGTAATTGACTTCATCTGTTGGTGACCTTCAGGGGGAGTCATTAGGGACCCCAAGTATCATTTTGAAGAGCTGATCAGGCATGGAAATCATTTACTCTACGTGTGAACATCTTGTTTTCTTCATGTCTACCTCCCCTACATCTTCGTATTCCATCTTCAGATAATCCTCTTTGCTTTTTACATTCTCCCATTAGCAGATGTTTCATCATAATGCAATAAACTTCACTACTGTCCTTGAAATAATGTGCCTCTAGTGCTAATTATAAGGGTATTAGAAGTCATCAGGATAGAATGCTTCTAGGTAGAAGACAAGGCTGGGGCCAAAGGTTCTATAAATGATAAGGATGCTTCTAATATCCCACTGGTGGTACTTTATATAGGGTGATGCAAAAGTCAGGGCCACCCGGAATATCTTCAGAACGAAAAGAGTAAAAAACTTTGTAGAACTCTTAGATGGGCAGGGTAAAACTTTTAGGCATTATAACAGTACCCGTCGGCCATCTTGGTGGTAGCCATCTTGGATTGAGAAACTTCAATGGAAAGGGGTTTATAGGATACATGATTTAAGGGTAGACCTTCATCAGGAATTGGGAAATGCAGTCATTTTTTTCAATACCTGAAATCATTTTTAGTTTTGGATGATGTCATGTTGAGTATTGATAAAGTTGTTATGTTGAATTTGGTGTGGAAAACACTAATCGCATCCTTTAAGGTACCAGAAGATGCCGTTCCCAATCCAGGATGGAATTGAGATCATCTTGTTGGTTGGTAACAAGAGTTAATGAGCGGTGGCCAAGGCTTTCAATCAAGAACACCCAGGAAGACCCTTGGGGATCTAAACCACAGCTTGGGAGACAGATTTTTGGTTTGTCCTGGACACTAGCAGTGTCCCTGAACTTCTGAATCAGTTTCCTCAGTTCGTGCGCTCACTGGCGGAGTTCCTGGATGTTCTTGATTGAAGTTTTGCTACTTGTATCTCTTTTCAATCAGAAGATATTCGGGGTGGGCCAGACTGGTGAATCACCCTGTACACAAAATGTAATGTGATCCTGAGGATGGCTTCACGCTGCCATGTTTGCGCGGGCACTTGCATGCACAAAAAACAGAGAATAGAACCCATTGACCTTGTGCGTGGATAAAAGTAGGGCCTGCTCTATCTTTCTGCGTGGATAAAAGTAGGGCCTGCTCTATCTTTCTGCGTTTTGGACAACAAAGGCCCTAAAGAAGTCTCTGGGAGGTGCAGAAATACGCCAGGGAAAGCGTAAGACACTGCGCAGAATACGACAGGAAGAAAAAACCTTTTGAACCTCCTTAGGCAAAATAGCCTTTTAAACCCCAAAAAGGGTCTGCTGCGTGCGTGTAAACTGGCCCTGTGTGCACAAAAAGTACAGTACTAGCCAACCTCGTTCATGTACAAATACATTGCACACCAGTGAGCATATTTGGGCATATGGTCGCGTGAAGCCGCTCTAAGTGTCATCTGTTCTGACATGCAGGGAACTGCAGGAGGGCTCTGTTCTCTTGAATGGAGCTGTGCCGCCTTCTCCACTTGGTGGGTCTGGAAGTTCCCCTTCGCAGTGAAAAACTGTGTAGTTGCCACAATGCTAAACCAATGCTGCCACCCCTTTGTTTCCAGAATCTATAGATGTCCCCCTCAATGTTCTGGCATATCCTAGCGATGCGAATAGTTATTTAAGGGAAGTCTATTGCTTGGTTCTCCCCCCTCATCTACGAATCCTGTCCAAAGATGGAGGGAATGAAGCCCCGAAATTGATTTTCCAATCTGTGTGCCATATGCAAATGGGAGGCACCAGTCTGGGCTTCCTCAACTACTTTCTGCACTAACTGCAACTATTGCCCATTTTTTCACTGTCTATTATGCCTGTGTGTGTAATACACTACGCAAATACGCTCATGTGAACGAGCCCTTAGGGATCTGGAAGTGTGAATCAATTGATAAATAATTGGGGTTAGCATGGCAGTGGGGGGGGGGGGGGGGGGAGGGGAGAGGAAGCCTGGATCAGTGCCAACAGAATCATTGTAGTGGTGGCCAATGCTTCTCAAGATTGGCAAGTGACCATTGTTGAGTATGATTGTATAGAACCGCCATGTCATTGCTGTAGTGCTATTGTAGTGGCCCAAAGTTAGCGCGGCCCCTCCATAATGTTATGTGTTTGTCTCATGCCATTGTATTGTCAGTGTCTTCTATTTAGTGTGCATTTGCTATGTGTATTGCACCTCTGCAGCACTGAATGGGTTAACGTCTGGGTTATGTCTGAGAAATGTATCATGTTGTATGTCATGTGTTCGTGATATATATATGTCTAAGCAAGGTAGTCTATTCAAGTCTGCGAGTGAGAGAACCCCACAGATACTGGTCGGTCTGTGTGGGGAAGAATGGAAGAAGCTGAGCGATACCCTTCAGCTTGGCCTGGGTCTATCCTACCCAGGATGTGCCGTGCTACCACTAAACACCGAGGGAGAGAGAGAGGAAAGCACCTGAAGTGTGAGAGTTGACCGGTAGAGAGTAGGAGGTAAAGAGTCACTGGGAGCGGGATCACACAGATAACTGGGACTGTGGATTGTCCGGATTACCCCGAGAGAGCCTCCCTGTCACACCACCTTCTAGAAGTGTAACTTGTGCTGAATTGCTGTTGTTTTGTTGGAACTTTGTTGAAGTTGAGTAAACGGACATTACCGACCATTCCCGGTTTTGTTCAGAAAGTTATCCTTGTGTGTGGACTATTTATTACAACTTCAGGATTCACCGCAGAGGACAAAATGGGGGCGTCACGAGTGACAACAGACTTTAAGGTAACTGCTAGTTACTCTTTCCCTGTGACCTCCCCCAGCAATAACTTGGTTAGGTTCCGAGATACCCCCAGGGGAGGAGATAGTAGAGCCACCGTGACAGAAATCCTTATCTACCCCGCCATCTCCTCAGCTGTGGGCCCACTCCTCGGACGCTGCACTATATGGCGGCATTACTTTTCCGCCTGTCACTGAGCATAATTCTAGATATTATGCAGTATTCATGCTTCCACTAGACATTTATTGACCATCTTATTGGGGATTCATATTTCTCACAGGCCTCTTCTAATCACCTCTGCTACTGATGGGCATTAGATGACCAATCAGACCACTTTATAGGACAAAGTCATTATAGAAATTGTACTTTTATGTAATGTGAGACTTCTTATACTCTTTCTAGAGTTTCATAGAACATATTATATGTCATCAAACGCTTCATTCCTTGCTCCTTAGGTTATACCTGATCATTCCCTTTGTACATATGTCTGTAATTCTACCTGTCAGGGATTTGGAAGACTTTCCCAATTAACCTCAGGTCATTGCATTCCCTGAATAGCCGCAATTTTCTTTGTGATCACATAATGGCAAGTTAAATTCTCCTAAATATAGCTGCTGCACTCCGACCCTGTAAGCGGGTTCATGGCCTCATCCTGGCGACAAGTGGGCCAAAAAAGTGGGAAAATACCACATCAAAGAACGTATGAGCTGGAGCTTGTAGGATGGTGATATAGCAAAAAGGTTCTTGACTAGAGATGAGCGAGCGTACTCGGTAAGGACAGATACTCGAGCGAGTATCGTCCTTACCGAGTACCTGCCTGCTCACCCGTAAAGATGCAGGTGCCGGCGGGGGAGAGCGCGGGGGGGAACGGGAGGGAGATCTCTCTCTGTCCCTCCGGCTCCCTCCTGCTCACTCCCGCAACACAGCGCTCACCCCCGAATCTTTGCGGGCGAGCAGGCAGGTACTCGGTAAGGACGATACTCGCTCGAGTGTCTGTCCTTACCGAGTACACTCGCTTATCTATATTCTTGACGAAGTTGATGAAGGTTGATGCATTTGCTTGCATAAAATTAGTCGCACACAAGTATTTTCATGGAAGCCCTAAATATGGCGGAAGAATTAGGTAGAGCAACTCTACTGGTTTGTTTTTTGGGGGGTGAACTCTAGTTATTAGTTGGAAAGGGGGGATGACAGTGAGTAATGAAATGAATGATTCTCCATCCAACAGTCTGAACTTCATGGACCAAGGGTGGTGGGGCACATTCTGAAACCCCTTTCTTGGGCACCAAGAGATTTTGTACAGCCCCCGCCATAGGTGTTATCAATCTGCCAGATTTGATGCACCTCAGTTGAGGAACATCAATGACCTGTTCTCATTTAGATTTTTTTTTATTGATCTACTGTGAGGGTATATATATATATTGCCATATGTGTTTTTTATGCTTTTATACCTATATGCAAGTTTTATTCAATTCCAAATGAGAAAAAACTTAAATGTCGCCTTAAATCAGATATGCCAAGGCTTTGCAAGAAGATGTTCTAGAAATTCAGAGAAGATACCGAACCAGACGCAAGGACGCATGTACTTGGCTGTTTTCCCAGAAGCCCATATCAAGATGTTCAAATGTACATGACTGTTATATGATTTTCACTGTCTCAGTCCGCAAATCCGGACTGCCCATATATGGTTATGAGCCCATCACCCCCTAGTGGTGAGAGGGCAGAGGGTATAAGATCTCATGTAATCTGTAATAAAGTGCGCAGTTTTTTCTCCCGTGTGAGGAGCTAGACCAGACTCCTGTGTGTGGTGTCTCTTCTTACGGCCGGCAATGGGGCAAGTGGGGTGGGCCCGATTGGTGTTGCACTTAGAATTTTTAACCCTCATAAATGGCGCAACCAACTGGGGCGGTAAAATCGGAGCTTACAGCGCAATTCACCCGGATCCACGCCACTGAGAAACCGTCCTGCTGCAAACCGAGCCTGATCAACTCACAAGAACTCCAGGTAAGACAAACATATATTTATGTTGTGTTTTACGCTGAGAGTCTTGCAGCAGGACTGACTATCTGTGGTTTGTGACCGGACGGGTTGGGTTAAGAGTTCTACACGGTAACTCGTGTGGGCTCCGGGTTTGCCGTCATGGACCACTGACCGTGATATGCGCACCAATGGCTCACCCAGAAACTAGTCTGTAGTTTATTTGTACTTTGAAGTCCGTAGTGTTTTAGCAATAGTGAAGGTTGTTTGTTGTATCTGCAGAATTTTTTTCTCTTACTTTTCATTTGATCTCACAAGAGAAGGGACCCTCAGGTTAGTTTAGTTAGTTGTTAATGGTTTAGCAGAGAGGGATGCATTTTGTGAGATAAGGCTTTATAGAAATAGGGACTCTCGGTCGGTTTGCCTTATATATGGGGCTAGCGATTTGATTTCAGAGAGATGCATTTTTATGGGGCTGGTTCCATAAGGAGAAGGGACCCTCGGTTGTTCTGCCGGTATATAAGGGGCTGACAATTTGAGAATTAAGAGGGATGCATTCTATGGAGCGTGTTATTTTTTTTAATGTTGTTGATGTTCTAATATGTGTAAGATCTTATTAAAGAAGACAGAGCCCCTCAAGGGCTGCCGCCGTGTGGATGAATCTGTAGAATGTAAGAAAACTCTAATGAAAATGTGTGACACCGACCGCATGGCAGATTACAAAATGGTGTCTGGGAGGGAGGTCTTTAGGACCCAGAGGTGCCTTGGAAGACCAAGGTTTGCTAGAAGCAGATAGATAGTCAGAGTAAGTTACGTATGTACACATTATTTGTTTAAGAAAGTATCCGTAAGTGAAATGTTGAAAAGTACAGTAAGTGATCAAGAGGGCGTCAGGAGAGTGTCTATTGAAGGTTATATTGGCAGTTAGGTAGGGGAGAGAAGTATGAGTAACAAGCAAGTCGATAAGTAAGTTACAATGCATGTGATTTGTTGGCAAAGAGAAATGAAAATGTGTATAATACAAGATAGATAATAGATAATATGTATAATCCATACTAGGTGGATATATATGTGTGTATATATGTATATACTGTAAGTGCAAATAGTTGGCTGAGATTGCTTGTAGGGGAGAAGAGGCTTGTTGACATATAGCTGCAAAGTCTGTGTAGCCTTCCAAGGTCGGAAGATAACAGCGAGAGAGAAAATGCAATAATAACCCTGGATAATATCTCTGCTTGCGTAAATGGAATGGAGGCTTGAAATGAATTTAATTAGTGATACTGTCTTAGTAGGCAGGGAAATATAGCAATTTCTAATGTATAAAGCTTACTTATACAGGGGTTGAAAATGAATGTTGCAAGGTCCCAGCATATGTGTTAATTATGAGTTCAAATGTTTTTCAATAGTTTAAGCTAAAACAAATCAGTTTGTGTTTCATAGTCGCGGAGAGATAAGAGATTTGTTTTGAAAAAGTGGGGGCTTTCAGAATTCACTCGAAAGTCAGGGTCACAGAAACTAAATACTTCAGTGTTTAATACAGCATATAATAGCTTCAGTAGATAAGAAATATAGAATATTTTAGTCACTCAGCAAACTTTTTCACATAATTTGTCATAAATAGCGCTCATTCACAATCTCATCTCAATAGAATCATGTAATTTATAAAAATTATAGCACTCACATGGGTGTTTTTCAGCTGATGTATGTATGTTTGTCAAACTTTTTTTGTCCGTGCATCTGTATGTACTGGGACGCCTTAGGTGGGGGGTGACGGAGCAGACTTGAGAGCATGGATGGATTAGGGTTAGTGACCCGTGTTCAAGCTGTGGTGGAATGTGTGATGTGGATATTGACTGGGGATAAAAGTTCCTACCCCATGCATGGGACTTTGCTTGGTTGAGATGTGGACGTGTAGACGGTTAAGCTGAAATGGAGTTGAGAAGACGGACGCAATGTGCCAATATCGAAGGGGTGGAGCTATATGATGTAATAATACGTAGTAATGTTTCATCCCTCCTCTCGACGAGGGAGGGGGTGAGCAGCTAGTAAAAGTTTTTTTTTTTTTTTTTCTCCTGTCTCAGATTTGATAAGACTGCAGGCAGGAACAGACTAATAATGAATTCACTTAAAGGGATATCACATTTCCAATATTAGTAGATGTTTTGTAGATTATTCTGCCCCGATGTAACTCATGTCTGTTATTGGTGCTAACATTTTACAGGCCTTATCTGCTTCCATCAAATCTTTTTACAATGTGGTACTAACTTAAACCCGGCTACTATTGTTCCAATTGCGTACCCTGGTTTAAAGGGGGGGGAGGAGAAGGCATAGGTGATCTAGGTATTGCAAGTCAGCCATTTTAGGTATTGCAAATCAGCCATTTTAGGTATTGCAAATCAGCCATTTTTAAATTTTTAAAATTTTTTGCAACAAGATTCTGATCTTTTTCAAATAGAATACCAGCCTGATTGTCCAGCATTGATGCAACAAGAAAATTTAAGTTTTAAAAAGTTACTGAAAGCCCTTGTTAATAATGCATATTTTGAGTTGTTTTTTATAGATGGTACCCAGGGTGATTGACGACTCCACACTGGATATACGGTGGTTACACAACAAGATGTCCTAAAAAGCAGAATGCCTCCGCATGTCGCAGTACAAGAAGCGGATCTAAAAGCCCTCGCTGAGGCGTGCAGAGTGGCCACAGGTAAGACGGCAAACATTTACACTGACTCCCGGTATGCATTTGGCATAGCTCATGATTACGGCCCAACATGGAAGGCCAGACAGTTTTTTACCACAGCAGGACAGCCAATTAAGAATGATGCAATGGTGCAGAGTCTCATGGAGGCCCTATTTCTACCTGACAAGGTGGAAAGCTCACACCAATTCCTACACCGGAGAAGCGAGAGGCAACGCCATCACAGACCACACAGCAAAAGCAGCGGCCCTCAAGCCGTGGAAGAAAGAAGAAAAGAAGAATTTAACAATAATTTTGGACTTTGACTACACTTGGACTTTGATAACAACTTGGACTTTGATAATAATTTTGGACTTTGATTTGAACTTGGACTTTGATAAAAACATTGGACTTTGATATGCTAAAGACTTTACAGTTAAGAAAAAGACAAATGGACTAAAAAGGGACGGCGTATGGTGAACAGTCAACAGCACTTGCTTACCATAGTCCCTGTGCCTCATAATGGCCCAGCTGACGCACGGAAAGACACACCTCTCGAAGCAGCAATGATGACGACGCTTGAACAAGGACGGGTGGCTCCTTGGTTTTCTGTAGCTGCTGCATCATTTGTCCAATTTTGCATGATCTTTGCCGTAAAGCAACAGGGCAGAAGTAAATTTGCCGCATCACACTTGCCTAGACCACTCTACCCATTTCAGGGATTGCAAATTGGCTACACTCAGCTCCTACTTGTTGGGAAGCATGAATATGTGCTTGTTGTTGATTTCTTTTCAGGTTGGAGGCCTACCCTGTTACCAAAGTAAATAAGCAGGTAACTGTACAGAAGCTCATGAATGAGGTAATCCGCAGATATGGGGTACCGGAAGTGATTGAGTCAAACAAAGGTACAAACTTCACAGGTGAAATAATGCAACACATCATGTCTGTTTTGGGTATATTCTAGGCTTTTCACACACCCTACCATCCACGGAGTAGGGGGAAAGTAGATACAAAAGGCAATAGAGGAAACGGGTAAATTTTGAATTGAGTGTCTCCCATTAGTTTTTCTTTTTTCCAGGAGGATACATACCACAGTATCAGAGTTTGGGGAATGATTTTCTTGTTAATTTTGTAATAGGCCTCTCTAAGGAATTGTTAGTAATGTATTCTGTAGTCTCTGCTTTTCTCCCAGGTCCTACAGATGAGTGTCACAATCTGAAACCAGGTGACAGGGTCTATGTGGAAAAGTTTGAGAGAGAAACCCGGTTTGAATGTCCTTACCAGATGTTGTTCACCACCCCAATTGCAGTCAAGCTTGAAGGAAAGCCCACTTGGATCCACACTTCGCACTGAAAAAACTCATGATCCTGCATATCCTTTACATGCTATAATGTGGTACAATTCCTCTAACACACACCTTTGACTACTGTACACTAGCCCCCTGTTTCAGAACAAATTAATACAATCAAATGTGCAATATGAATCCTACACTGAGGGTGAGAATCCAACACCGCATCGTGCTAAGAGAGAAGTTAACGTTCAAGGTGGTAATTTTGATCCACATGTATACATAGATGTAATAGGAGTGCCAAGGGGGGTGCCAGATGAATTTAATTCTAGAGATCATGTCAAAGCAGGTTTTGAGTCCTTATTTGCTATTGTCACTGTTAATAATAATGTAGATTGGATGAATTATATCTATTACAATCAGCAGAGGTTTGTAAACTACACCAGAGATGCTTTTGCAAGGGTTAATTGACCAGTTAGGGCCCACTGCATCCATGGCGTTCCAAAATAGAGTGGCCGTGGATATGATTTTAGCAGAAAGAGGTGGGGTATGTAATTTCCTGTTTGTGTATTATCCCTTTTATGTGACCAAAATTTCCCTTGTTTGAAAAAAGATGAAGAGCCAGTTCCGATAATGCCAACCAGATATGTTACCAGAAGAATGGAGAGATGGACTAGTACTGTGTCTGCCTCAGTCTCATAAGATGGACTGTCAGTGGACTTCCCATTTGCCTAGGGAAAGTGCAGAAGACCTTAGGTTCCGGCGAGGGCACACCCTGTGGGGTGTTAACTTGTACAGATAGAGGATATGGAGGCCCGGAAATAAGCCCAGGGAATCCATGGCCTCCTTCTGAGGTTAGGTAGGGATCCCTCCCTTTTAGGATTAGGGACTTACGGGCAGTGGAGAAACCCTGACGCAAGGGAGAGACGACCGAGGAAGAGTGCAAAGTCTGATGCTTGATCTCCATATTAAGTTTTTTAGGGGGGTTTGTGAGGGTATATATATATATTGCCATATGTGTTTTTTATGCTTTTATACCTATATGCAAGTTTTATTCAATTCCAAATGAGAAAAAACTTAAATGTCGCCTTAAATCAGATATGCCAAGGCTTTGCAAGAAGATGTTCTAGAAATTCAGAGAAGATACCGAACCAGACGCAAGGACGCATGTACTTGGCTGTTTTCCCAGAAGCCCATATCAAGATGTTCAAATGTACATGACTGTTATATGATTTTCACTGTCTCAGTCCGCAAATCCGGACTGCCCATATATGGTTATGAGCCCATCACCCCCTAGTGGTGAGAGGGCAGAGGGTATAAGATCTCATGTAATCTGTAATAAAGTGCGCAGTTTTTTCTCCCGTGTGAGGAGCTAGACCAGACTCCTGTGTGTGGTGTCTCTTCTTACGGCCGGCAACGGGGCAAGTGGGGTGGGCCCGATTGGTGTTGCACTTAGAATTTTTAACCCTCATACTACGGTGGGTTTTATATGGTTTCACATATTTGAGCCTTCTTTTTTTCGCACTAATGTGGGATATCAATGTCAATGACTCTGGATTGTGTTCTGTAATGACGGATAAAATCACTTATAATCCCTATGAAGTGGCCAATTTTTGTAATAGCAGAACACCACCTAATCCTTTGAAAAGTAAACCGTAAGATTAAAAGGATCACAGGAGACATTTCCAACTCCATCATCAGATTAATGTGTGGAAATGGAGGTTGGAGATGTAGGATGGGTGAACATAAAGAATCATACTACAGCCAAGGAAAGGATATGTATGGGCTCCTATAATAATGTACGCTATCCACTCAGTATAAGGTTGCTCATAGCTCAAGAATCCTAAATCCGACCCCAACACTACTTTCTGTGAAACTTGCACAGACTCGCTCTTCTATTTCCACGTTTACTGGTGGATGGGCGGAGGATTATCGCTTACGGATGCAACCTTTTTCCTTAAAATTGGAGCACCACTTACGAATTCTGCAGATCTCCACAAACTTTCTTCTAAAATGACATTGTGACTAATGATAGACCGGTACATGTGAAAATCAAGGACACAAAACCTGCTCCTGTCTTTGTTGGCAGCCATATTGTCTCATAATCCTCCAGCGACGACTACGGCAGAATAAAACTTTTTGTCCCTTATTTAGCAAAACTGTCCAATAGTAAGACATCCTTGTTCATAGTAACCAGTCACAGCTTCCGTGTTATCTCAGCAAATTGAGAACTGAAAGCTGTGCTATGATTGGTTGCTGTAGACAACAAGGACGTCTTATGGTCGACCGTTTTCCGAAATGAAAATTTTTGAGTTTCTGTTTCCATTGATATCAAATTTTTGTATTGGAGTGTCAGTAAACATGAGTTATGGGAGGGTTCATATTGGGAAGATTGTTTGTAAGAACCCTGCATATAAGTTATAGATAGAAATAACCTTGAACATAGGTTGATTAGAGGTTTGGCTCTTTATCAAATGCATCCCACGAAATAGGGAGCCTTTCCATGGCACAAGTGCAGCGGCATAGTAAGAGGCCAAACGCTTACCACTAGGTATATATTATAGGCTTAACTCATTTTGGGGTTGAAAAAGTTAACAGGAGACAACAGGAAACCAGTAATACCAGATAATCCAGACTGATGTCCGAGAGACTCCTCATTGCTCCACCTTGGATTAGATGTACACATGTACTACTGTACCTGTCGGCTTCACGTAATCCAATATTTCCATTTCTGGCAGAAGATCACTTCGAGTTTGTGTCCAATAAATCTTTTCATCCTGCTGCCGCCAAAGTCAACGTGAGAAAAGTAGGTGAGAAGTTATGGGCAGGAACAAAAGTCACTTTCAAAGTGGTTCTTTTTTGTACCTAAAGGGTTAACTTGATCCCCTTCCCCTCAGAAAAGATGGGCGTTATGCCTGACATAGTAAATGAAGTTGTTGGCACACCTAACAAAGCCCCTCAGCTATGGCTCCTTATTGAGACCAGGAGCCTTGACTTTTCAACATGTGGTTGACCAGCCGCCCTGGTGGCTTCTGAGGTTAGAACATCAAGATCTTGCTTGGTGGTCCTCTACCAGAATTATGCTTAATCAGAGCTTTAATTAGAGAAACTCAATGTATGAAAAGAATTGTGGGTATTTTATTTAGATTAAACATAGCTGTTTTATGTAGGAGAATGTAGTCGACCACTGGAAGCAGGACCCACCAAATATCTGACTTTCACGTGCCCCTGATTCTAAGAGCCATTCTCAATTTACGCCTTTGAAACCTCTAGTGTCAGAAGAAGTCTTGATCATAAAGCGACTGATTGTTTAAAGGTTTAGGTATGTACACTACATGGGACTTTACTAGAGTTCCCCATCTAGTATCACGTTGGACTCCTTTGGCCTTCAGAACCATAGAAATTCATTGTAACGTAGATTCTACTAGGTGTTCAAATTGTACTGCAGGAATATTGGCCCCTGCGGACAGGAAGCTTCTTGTAATCGTTGCAGATTAGATGGAGGTGCTGACATGTTCTGACCAGCTGACAGGAAGGGGTCATCGATTCATGCTGCTTGTGTCAAATTCTGACCTCCCATCAGCACGGTGCAACAGAAATCTGGATTCATCTGACAGGCGATGGTTTTCCATTGCTTAGTGATCCAGTTTTTGCGCTTTTTACCCACTGGAGTCTCTTTTCTGTTTCTTTTATGACACAATGGTGCTGTAACTTGTTTTATGCTATTATAGCCCGTATGTTAGTAGGAGCACCAGCATTTTATTCAGCAGCAGTTTGCTTGACTGTGCACTGTCTTTTCATGAGGACGATTCTTGACATCCTCCTTTGACCCCTTTCATTGACAGGATTCCCTTTCACTAGATGTTTTCCTCAATCATGACATTCTCTGTATACTTTCCACACCACAGCAGGAGTAAATCCTACGCCGTGGGCAGTGACATCCCAGCTAGTCTAGCACAGATAATCGAGTCTCGTTGGAAGTCGCTCAGATTGCTGAATTTTCCCATCTAATATGGATTCAGATGATCCACGGAAAACTTGTCATGTGATTTCATGCTGCACTCCGGGGTCATGAATCTAATTTCTATACAAGGAGGCTCCAATGATGAAAGGGTCGGGATCTCTAATAAAGTGGCCACTCAGTGTATATTGGTTGTTTAGGAGGTTTAGGGCTCAGTCACGTGTCTGTAACGGGCGTTTTTCCGCACGTCAAAAAATTTGCACTAGATAGAACCAATGCTTTTCAATAGCGGCGGTCACATGTGCGAATTTTACATGCGGATAAATGCCTGAGGCGAAAATTATAGGACACCGGTTCGCAGAATGCATGTAACTGCGCTCTGCGGCAAACCAGTGTTCTGTGTATAACCCCTGGATGCGGTACACCTTGCGCTTAATGGGGCCGGCAGCAGCAGCACCGACCCCATTGAGAACATATAGTGAAGATCGCGATCCTCTGCCACAGCTGTTACAGCTGTGGCAGAGGATAACAGCTGTGGCAGAGGAGAGCGATGTTCTCCCATTGAATTCAATGGAGCCGGCAATATAGCCGGCTCCATTGAAAGCAATGGGCTGCCGGCAAGCGCTGCAGTGATTTTCGGGAAAGGGCTTCAAATATAAGCCCTTCCATGAAAATCAATCCAAGAATGTGTAAAAAAAAATAAAAATGTATACTTACCTCTCTGCAGCTGCCAGGGCTCAGCCGCGTCCAGCCGGCTCTTCTTCTGCACTGCTCTGAGTAGTATTCAGCATGGGCTGCCTCTTATTGACTGAGCACTGTGCCCATTTAGAGGCAGCTCTCAACTATTGAATGACAGCTGAGAGCTGCCTCTGATTGGCCCCTGCACTCAGCCAATGAGAGGCAGCAGTCAGCCATTCAAGAATTCAATGGGAGAACATCGCTCTCCTCTGCCACAGCTGTGACAGCTGTGGCAGAGGATTTCTTCATCTCCGAGGGGAGTCCCATTTTCACTAGACACTGTGACAATGCTGTTCTCTGTATGTCAATGGGGCCGCCGCAGCTGCCGCCAGCCCCATTGACCACACGTACAACCCCTGGATGTGACAGCATTTAGGGGTTTCACATCCAAGGAATCCCCTGCTGCAGCTGTCACAGCCACAGCAGGGAATAGCGTGGCAGCGCTCTTTTTGAGCAGATAAACGCTGCTAGCAGCGTTTTTCCGCCGTGACGCCTGCTTCGGTCATGCGAATTTTTGAACGCATGACTGATGCATTCAAAAATTCTGCGTCAAAACACCCGTGTGACTGAGGCCTGACATATTGCAGGTATTTGTGCTGGACCTTTCAATATAAATTTCATAAGGATTATGGTGGTGGAGTCAGTTTGACCCTTGCTGTCAGATATGTACATATCTGTGTATCGGGCTCCATAGTAACAATGAAAAATAGGTCCTTTCAAGAGGTGCTTGACATTAGCAACACTTAACAATTATTTAACAGGAGACTCTGGTGCCTTCTATCCTAATTTTATGACGAGCACATTTTGCACTTCTCTGTTTGCTAACCTTGAGATACCCCTCATCCCTTTGCAGGTTCACACTGGAAGAAGTACCCCTTTCTCCACCCATAGGAGACACAACTGCCTGAGCAGCTGCTGCCACTCTTATGGCCGCTGGTTAGTAAAGTTTATTTTGTCACCCCCATACCATCACACAGCATCCCACCTGCATCTTACATTTCTGGTGCAGTCGGCAGAATGGTGCAACTGGTGAGAGCCCTTGAGGACTACCATGTGTTTCCAGGACGGTAACTAAAAAAAAGGGGTTATGTAGGGTGGTGAAGGGAGTGCTTCTCGCTCCAGTGACTGAAGACAGAACTGCCTGAGTGATCGCTGCTGCTCTGATGGCTACTGGCCACTGCTTAGTAAAGTATATTTTGCTGCAATAAACTGTTTCCTCCTCCATCTGTTTCTACTGCACTATTATGCAACATCCCACTTGCATCTTACAGCACCACCTATTAAAATGGGGATAAAACCAACCTGATATGGTCCCCCTCTTCCTATGGGCTGCAAAGTTGACACATGGACTACAACTATAGTATCTAGATCCTCAATATCTATTTAAAATCATAGTCTGGGTTTGGAGTTAAAAAATTATATTCAATTGGAATTGAGAAAGACCTAATGGGGTCACACAAGTCCACTAGTCATTTGAATGCCCACCATGTAATGCCAAATTTCCCCTGCAGGTACCGCTGTGATGGAAATGTATGCCTAGACATGGCTTTCCCACAGAGACACAACCTGATTAAGAAGGGGAAGGGGGGGTCTATGGCAAGCCCTCAACCCCATGCCAATAAAATACTATAAGCTCCATGTGACCCTCTTTATTTACTATGACCCCCTATACCCAAACTCCCGTGTCCTATGACCCTATCTGTGGTCCCACTCCTACATATTATGACCCCATAATGTCCCACTCCTATATGTACTATGGTTTTACTCCCCTGTGTACTCCTTCCTATATACTATGACACTCTTGTATATACCCATGTCCTACTCCTATATACTAGAGTATGACCCCCTTGTGTCCCCTCTTACTTTAGCCCCATACTTCTATATGCTATGACTCATGGTATATTTAAATGGGGGGCACAGCAGGTCATAATTCATAGGACTGGATGCACAGGGGGTCAGAGTACATTATATAGGAGGGGGCACAGGGCAATCATACTGTAGTATATAGGAGTGGGACACAAGGGGCTTCCAATATACAGTAGGGGGGCATAGGGTGTTACAGTATGACTTTGTAATTTAGAGTGGTCACAACTGCGACCCCTCCAACCCCTATAGCTACACCAGTGATGAGAATTACAGAAGACACATATCAGTTCCTGGAAAATCTTGTTAGCAGCTTAAATATTTTGTTCTGTAGCATAGAGTTTTTTTTAGGATTTTTGCTGACCACTAATTTAGACCTGAGAGGGATTTATGTCATGTGGTGAGGAAACCAGTTATTAAGGAGGGTCCCAGAGATAAGGTAGGCTGAACATATGGTCAGGGACAATAGACTAAATTGGTGGGAAAATGCCTATTGTTATGAAACCTTAACATGTGCTACCTGGGAGTTCCCACTAGAAGGCACAGTTATGGGGAGGTTCAGCCCAAACAAGAAATAATAGAAATAAGATAAAAATGTAAGATGAACCCTGTTAAAGTAGTGTGAGAAGTATAATGCACCCGGCATAAATTATACTATTTTAAGTCTAGCGCATGGACTAAGGAGGCAAAGTAGAACACTGGGACTCTCTCATTGGTGTTTCTTGAGCCCCTGTGTCATGCCCCGCCCCCTATGACCATGCACTAGACATAACACAGTGTATATGTTATTCTTGGTGTCAGGATGTGGACTCACTGTGCCACATACTGGACTGCCTTTGGGCCTAATCCAGAGGCAATACCTGAGAAACCCCGGTCTTCACTCTTCAGCCTCACCAGTTGGGATATGGGCGGGGTCCTTAGGCTATCACAATGGAAGTAACGTAGCTGCTGACTCTACAATAGGCCAAGGCGTGTTACCTGAGGGTGTGAATAGAGGTGTATTCAGATCAATACCGGTCAAGGCAGGTAGCACAACTTCAGAACGAGAAACAAGCCGGAGGTCAGGACATACAGAATGGGTTTAGCACAGTACAACAGCCCAGAGGTCGGGCAAGCAGTAGAATGATCAATACAATAAGCCGAGGTCAGGACCAGAAAATGCAGTAGAGTCAAGATTAGCCGAAGTCAAAAACCAGAGAGTCAACATGAGATAAAACCTCAAGCTGAACCAAAAGACCAAAAAGTCAGGAACCTTACTTAGGGGCATGGTGCCTGATATAGTCAGGGTATCTCATGATTGGCGGGGAATATTAACAGATCCGAAAAGTTACCTGGATATCCCCTCTCTTCGTCACTCAGTCCCTTCATCTGGTTTTTCCCCCAATCAGCAGTCAAAAAACATACAAAAATACTATACTCACCTCTCACTCTTCCTGGCCGCTTCAGTCACTGTACCTCTGAGAAGAGACTAGGGTCAAGTGGGATAAAGGAGGTCTAACATCAGAAGGTCAGCTGAAATACCCCGGTTACATGACTTTAGCAGAGGTTGGCTTTGAGTGTTCCCATTGATCTGTAGCAGAGGTAGTTAACGGAGAGCAAGTTTTGGAGGTACAGGGGGAACCTCTGGGGCTGGGGGAGCTGTGGAAAAGTACATGGATGACTGTGAGCTTCTGGGTTGCAGAGGAGGCACAGAGTGTTTCTGGGATTGGAGGAGATGATATGTCAGGGGCCTGTGGGAGGCTTGTGTAGGTGCACTGTGTGTTTCTGGGGTGGTGATGATCTGAAAATCACCTGGGGGCTGTAGGATGTTTTTAGGGTGCACGTTATCCCACTCCATTCTAAACCAAACCATCCCCGCTGGTCTCTGGTCACTTACTGAAACTGACTATGTGACCGGCTGTGGAGAAGAAAGGCCAGATGGTGACAAGACTGGCTGAGATGGGTAGTCAAGAGATGAGTGTAGTATGTTTATTTTTATCCCTTTGTGTTTGGGCCTCAACAGGGACCACCAAAATACTGTGAGGACCATATGGGGGTGCGCCTGGTTACTATGGACGCCCTCATTTCTGGGTGCACGTCATGTAACCTAGTTAATTTCTGGGGGCATGGCAAGTAGTATAATTTACTACGGGGGCACGGCTTGTAGTATTGTTAATTTCTGGGGGCAAGGCTTGTAGTCCAGGTAAAGCGGTTGTCTGAGTTGTAAGATCTCAGTGCAAATCCTCCCTGGTGCAGTAACATAATGCTCCTTTTACACGGGCTCATAGGTGTTTAAACGACTGCATGAGTGCTGACGTCACCGCTAAGTTTACACTGAAGGACTTGCTGCTGGATCGTGTGCTTCTCGTCCGCTTCTCGCTCAGCGCTTCACCTCCTGTGTGAAGTGCTGAGTAGGGAGCGTTTAGACAGCATGAGAAGCCAGCAATCCAACAATGTTTTTTAAGCTGGCGAACGAATAATGAGCGTTTTTTTTGCATTTACACTGAACGATTATCGCTTAAATTAGTTCATTTGAACGAGTTTTGAGTGATAATCGTTACGTGTAAATGGGTCATAAGAAATAGTTATATACTCACCTTTTCCCACTCTTACGGTGTCCTGCACCAGTGCTTGGGCCCTTTTGTCCCATTCTAAAGTCCATTTTGGAAAACTGGGTGACAACTAGAGATGAGCGAGTATACTCACTAAGGGCAATTGCTCGAGCGAGCATTGCCCTTAGCGAGTACCTGCCCGCTCGAGACAAAAGGTTCGGGTGCCGGCGCCGGTGAGCGGTGAGTAGCGGCAGTCAGCAGGGGGGAGCGGGGGGGAGAGAGGGAGAGAGAGATCTCTCCTCTGTTCCTCCCCGCTCTCCCCTGAAGCTCCCTGCCCGCCGCCGACACCCGAATCTTTCGTCTCGAGTGGGCAGGTACTTGCTAAGGGCAATGCTCGCTCGAGTAATTGCCCTTAGTGAGTATACTTACTCATCACTAGTGACAACTCCTGTGAAATTTATGATTTTGTCCATTTCGATTGTCACCCAGAAGAGGATGACTTGAGGACTTGGCACAAGGAGATCTTTTTTTATTTCTAGGGTAAATGCTCTGTAGCCATTTACTCCCCTTCATGGTAGGATGATGATGGTGAAGTGTCATTAGCACCTTCATTGTACGAATGTTCCTTATTTTGTCACTTTTGTGCTTTTCTTCTGTTTGAGTTTAAACAGGTTGTCAACATATGGGCGTCTGTGTGGTTCCTGTGGGGGCAAGACCCCGTGGGAAACATATGGTTGTGTGTTTATCACAGCTGGTGAAGAACGCTTGGGGACTAGAGGAAAAGCTGAGCTTATTTATAAACAGGTGAATGTCTCCGCTTATCTGCCGCGCAGGTTCACGATCTGTTTCGTACAAATGCAATGGTGAGATACAAAAAAGAGGTCCTGCGCTCATAAGGAATGGGAGACTATAGTGCCACTCATAGTGCCCTGAAACGCGTTGCAACCCTGTCAGAGCTTCCAATCAGTGGTGTAACTATAGAGGGTGCAGGGGATGCGGTTGCACCCGGGCCCAGGAGCCTTAGGGGGCCCATAAGGCCTCTCTTTTCCATATAGGGAGCCCAGTACTATGAATAAAGCATTATAGTTGGGGGGTCTGTTACAGGTTTTGCATTGGGGCCCAGAAGCTTCAAGTTATGTCTCTGTGCAGCATGGTTTGGGTATGGGTACGGGTACAGATACAGATAGAGGGGGAGCCCCAGCTCAGATTTTGCATCAGGGCCCCTGAGCCTTTAGTTACGCCCCTGCTTCCAATCGTTTGTACCTGAATGTCATTGGACCAATAAAACTTCCTAAACAAATCATCTGATCTGGATACATTCACACTGCTTTGAATCTAACTAGGGAGGTCTCAAGGACTGAGACCCCCTTCTGAGTAAGTTTATCTATTCATTAAATGAGTCTGCCATCCCTTATGAGCGCAGGACCTCTTTTTTGATCTGACCATTGCATTTCTCCCCTGAATTTCCATGTATTCTCTAGTGTTGGTCTGGCTGCTCTTCATCTGAGGTTGATGCACACCAGTGCATAAGGTTGATAAGATCTGTACATTGGTGACTGGACATTTACAGGGTTTGTGGTCAACCTAACCCCTATTTGGTCAGACCGAAAAAACGCCAGATAAGTCCCTATCCTAAGTTATCTGGAATTTAATCAGTATCTAACTCATAGAGCTCTATCCCTGATAATTTTGTGTGTTGTCCAAATAAAATTACTCTTTATGGTTCAGATTTACCATCCAGGAGTCTTGGAAAGTTGGGCAATGAGGTCAGGAGTGCAGTCCTTACCACAGTGGCATCAAGGCTTGCAAATATAGGTTTGCTCAGTGTCACGTCCAAACCAGATGCACTGGATCTGTAACCCTGAAATACTACTCACATGCTGTGTCCAAACAGATTGCAAGTGCACACAAAACACTGGCAAACAATAAAGGAAAATGACACAAGGAAAACACTGTGCCTAAAGACCCTTAACCCAGGGAAGGGACCTACCGATAAGCAGATAACCCGCTCTGACAAGGGCGAACCTGTCCACGTACCTAGGCCACTATCAGGCCCTACGTGGGATAGGAGAAAACCCCATAAAACAAGATGTAAATGATAATAACCACACTACTTAGATTTGAGAAGAATCAGACAAACAGGCGATCCAGCACCAAACTCTGACTTCCATGACAATCAGAGGAAGACTGAAATGAAACAGCACTGAGCTAAGCACAAGGCCAAGCTAAATAGTCCTCCCAAATTACCCACAGGTGAGACCAAGCAAGTCTCACCTAATACCACTCTCACCAGAGCCAGAAGATGGTGAAACAAATACAAGACCTGTACCAGATTCCTAAAAAGGAAGAGATCCCAGAACCGCCGCAACAGTCAGGACCTTAAAAATCTGGTCAGTAATAAAATACACCCTAGTAAGGAACTCATGTATTCCTACATCACCCCCTATGGGGAAAAAAAAAGCAGGAGTAATGCCTGTTGTGGCACCCCACGTGGATGAACATGCATGGGATAGAAAGGATAGGATCTACCAGCCTACTGTAGTCAAAACATTTTATATTAGGATTAGGCAAAATAACACATCCATCATGTCCATTGCCAATGTATGAATGCATATTTATTGGAGGGGAAGTTATGAGGCACCTCAGGTTCAGTGATGCCTCATACTGGATTTGAAGTCAAACAGACCCTACACTTAAAAGTCTCATAGACTAAATGCAAGAGCTTGCATGATTAGGACTTGGTAAGAGCCTCGTGTGGCACAGAGTGTTAAGGCAACAGAATGCAGTCCTAAACTCTCACTCACGACCTGAAGGTTGCAGGCTCAATCTCTGCATGGTTCAGGTAGCTGGCTCAAGGTTGACTCAGCCTTCCATCCTTCTGAGGTCGATAAAGTGAGTAGCCAGCTTGCCGAGGGGAATACATGGGGAAGGCAATGGCAAACCACCCCGCAAAAACAGTCTGCCAAGAAAACGACTTGCTGGTTGCACCAAGGTACTTTACCTTTAAGGTTGGTGAAGGTTCTCAATCCACCTCTTGGATCATACCCAATTTAATGCCTTTCACAGCCATTTATGGGACTTTGGGCAGTGCATGTATGTCACCTTATTAACTGAAGTCTATGGTCGTTACAGAGTCAGAGATTCTCTTAGATAACCTTACCATCTTAAATTAAGAACTTTTAAATGTCCATCAAGGAGGGTGGAGGCACTTTAAGTGAATGAGTTGTTTGGATACCTTCATTGTGAGCTGATAAAAGGAAATCCCCAGAATCCATCAAATGCAACTCTCATCCCTGGAGGACATTTAGACCCCAACAACCAAAGGATGCCCTTGCAATTCTTTGTTTTCCCTGCACCAGCCCTCTTGAAAAAGTATCTGCACCCCCCACAATCATATGGACCATTCCTTTCAACATTTCTATTAGCAAATTGAAAAATAGAACATTGCCTCTACAGCACCACCAACTAGAAGGCCGCGTTCCTGCAAGTCAATGTCGGACCTTTTAACAAGCCTTGTAACAATAACTGGGATATATGAGCCAAAGCCAGAGTCTTCTCCAGAATGAATACATAACCAGGTACAGACAGACTGTTTCAGGCTTTTTGCCCCCCAACCTACTGTATACTGATGAGGGGCAAAACCCCTAAAACAGTCTGTCTGTGCATGGTTATCTTTTCCTCCTGGAGAGGATCCTGGCTTTGGCTCATATTTCCAGGCATTGTTACAAACCCTGTTAGAAGGTCAGACATTGATTTGCAGGAGGAATACTGCCTTCTAATAGGTGTCGCTCTAGAGGTATTGTTCCATCTTCTCATTTACATAATTTTCCCAGAGGAGCATGCATGGCCTTTTAAGTCTCCTGACACATACTTGGTGCTCTCCCTAAGGAGAAACTTTACCCCACAGCATTTCTATTAGTATAATGTATATACACCACATCACTAAAACCGCGCCCTCCAAAATTGCAGCTCCTCCTTTTCTGGACTCACTTCATCAATCATTCATTTCCATTTTCATGAATATTAACTCTCATCTTCTTTCATCACTGATAATGTCTTATCTCTTGACATACACGTCGATTACAATATTCAATGTTTCTTAATGTTGAGGAATTAGAGAAGCTTTGAAGTAATTACCCCTTTGTAGATTTAACTCTCTCTTTCTTCTACACGGATCTAATTATAGCTTTATATGACATAAATTACATGGGCATTAAGTTACACAAACTCTATAAATACTTAATATACAATACATTATAATTAACTGTAATGGTGGCGGTGATAAGATAAGGCTTTGATTGATGGCTCCTCCACAGATCAGTTTTATCGGTTCCTAATAGATTTGTGATGGTTGCTCATTTCAGCAAGACTTGAAAAGATAAGAGACCTTCCAGTAATGTTGGATTTGATGACTTATAAGAGAACCTTTTCTCTAGGAGTTAGCTATTCTTAAGGACCAAATCAAGACTCAATTGGTGCATTTCTCTACTACTGTACATTACACCTTGGAATAGTTTGAGAAGTTGGCCACTTTAGACTATGGTTATTTGCTACGAGTGTTGGCACGACATGATATAATCACATAGTGTCCTGCTGATATACTCTCCAGCATTCAGCTGCAGTCTGAGGAGTTCTGTAATAACTGTTAAAATCATCTGCAGTGCCCCCACAGGGAAAATTGAGTATTGCACAGTTACCATTTAAATCAGTGACCTGTCCATGTAATGTATGGACATGCTGGGCCCTCCGGAGTGAGAAATGCTCTTTATAGCTGCTCTCCACTTTGGTTAATAAATGAGAGTCCCAAACAGGGTCCTCCTCAATATGAACTCAGTCACTACTAGAGTCAGGGGAAGTTCTAAGCAAGTATTTTAGATACACCTAGATGAGTGATCACTGTCCATAGAGTAAGTTATGTGAGCAAATTTTACCCATACAGCACCAGTCCACAAGATCTTGGCTTAGAGTTCGAATTGTTAAATAGAGACTATTACAAAGTTATATAACATTTAAAGTCGTTGCCCAGGAAAAGACAAAAAGGGCTGATGTGTTCCATAAACGCACCTTTCTACAGGTCGTGTGGTATTGTAGCTCAATCCTATTAATGTCAGCAGAGAGAAGCTGCAATACCAAACACAACCCATGGGACAGGTGTGCTGCTGTTTTTTTAGAAGAAGACAGCAGCCATGTTTATCTTATCCTATACAACCCTTTTAATACACTCATTGTGAGAAAAAAAATCCAGCCCCCAGAAGAAGTTGTCATTTTGCTGCAAAACGTGGTATGCAGATATATAAATGATTAGAGTTATAGGGGGGTTAGATGGACGGTCTTGTCACCTGAGGCCCTATAAGTGGTTCCCCCCTTGGCCAATAAAAGGCTCTCGGAGGCCCCTTGTGTGTAGTGACCTTTTCTTCCGCTTGTGTAGAGCTTGTTGACCCCTAGACGCCTCTACGACGCAGAGAAGAGAGATTTCACCCCGTTACCAGAATCTGAGAGGGGCACAGTATTAGAATGCAAGAAGTTGGATGGTTGTATGAACGAATTGCTGCCACATGGGCTGTTCTGTCCAGACTGTTAGGAGGTGTTGGGACCAGTGTATGGGTGAGGGCACACAAGGTGACCGGGCTCAGGACGCCCCCTATAGACCACCAGTAGAGAGGATCGTCCGATCGTCCAACAAGCACGTGTAGCTCCAACTGTTTCATTGTCCGCCATAGAGAGACAGGTGACGCCATCGTTACACCCCTGTGTCTGTCGGAACCATTTCCAGGTGCTTGGCTAAGGGACATTTAATCTCATGGCACCCATTGTTTGCAGTGGTGTTGTGAACAACGAAACGGAACTGCTACAGAGCGGAACCAGGTTGTCTTCAGTGATGAATCTAGGCTTAGTTTGGGCACTGATGACGTCGGTGTTCGTGCTTGCAGACCTCAGGGTGAGCGCTTTAATCCTGCCTTTGCTGTGCAGCACCCCAATCCTGCCTCCCCTACTGGTGTAATGCTCTGGGGGGCGATCGCATACAACAGTGTCACCCCTAGTAGCGGTATGAGGGACAATGACAGCTCAGTGATAAGTTCAGGACATCCTGCAGCCACATGTGTTTCTCTCATGGCGGCTTACAAGAGGCATTTCCCAGCAGGATAATGCTCGGCCGCACACAAGGGGGTCACAGGGATGTCTTCACAACATTGTCACACTTCTGTGGCTGCCTGGTAGCCAGATTTATAGCCAATAGAACATTTATGGGACCATCGTGGATGCCAACTTCTACACCCTATGCGTTTGCACGATCTAGAGGTTCAGTTACAGCAAATGTGGAGCAATATGCCACAGAATACCATATGGAACCTGTATGTCTGCCTGTATCACATCTTGCATCCAAGCTAGAGGCAGTACAACAGGGTACTAGAGCCTCCATGTTGGCCCATATCACATCTTATATCCAAGCTAGAGGCAGTACAACAGGGTACTAGAGCCTGCATGCCAATCCGTATCACATCTTGCATCAAAACTAGAGGCGGCCCAACAGGGCACTAGAGCCTCTATGCCCGCCCGTATCACATCTTGTATTCAAGCTAGAGGTGGTACAACAGGGTACTAGAGCCTTGATGCTCACCCATATCACATCTTGTAACCAAGCTAGAGGTGGTACAACAGGGTACTAGAGCCTCCATGCCAGCCTGTATCACATCTTGTATCGAAGTTAGAGGCAGTACAACAGGGTACTAGGGCCTCCATGCCCGCCCGTATCAAATCTTATATTCAAGCTAGAGGCACTACAACAGGGAACTAAAGACTCCATGTTTGCCCGTATCACATCTTATATTCAAGCTAGAGGCAGTACAACAGGGCACTAGAGCCTCCATGCCCGTCCGTATCACATCTTGTATCCAAGCTACAGGCGACACAACAGGGCACTAGAGCCTCCATGCCCACTTGTAACACATCTTGTATCCAAACTAGAGGCGGTACAACAGGGTACTAGAGTCTCCATGCCCACTTGTATCACATCTTGTATCCAAACTAGAGGCGATACAACAGGGTACTAGAGCCTTCATGTCCACTTGTATCACATCTTGTATCCAAGCTACAGGCGGTACAGCAGGGTACTAGAGCCTCCCTACAAGGGGTCAGTTTTTCGCAATAAATGATCCTTTTGCTCTGAAATTTTAATCACTTACTTAAATAGTGCAAAAGGCCCAAGAAGTACTGTATGTTGAAGGGATTGTCCAGGATTTTAAAAAAATTACTTTTAAAGCAGGAAAATGAAAATTAAAAACAGTCATAACTCATCTGTAAAATTCTCAATTGCTCTAGCGCTTGCATATTTTTATGTGGCCTTTAACCCACTCATCTGACCTTGAGAGTACACATTAATATATTGTTTCCTCTACATCTAGGTAGCTCTACAATTCTACTGCATTTTTGTCTACATATTAAAATGACCTTTGACTACTCAACCCAGCAGGAAAAAAAAAATAGCCTGCTCACTTGTTTTTCATGCTATTGCATGACATTGAGTTGCGTCTACTGCGTAACTCTGAGGTGCATGTACCTCCTCGAGTCTGAGCAGTCTCCTGTCCTAGCTGAAGAATGTGGGCCACCCTCACTTTGCATCTGATAACTGGAATGTCCCTTGGTTCCATGCCAGTTCTTCTTGTTCAAGACAGAACACAAGAGCCGAGCTCCACCACAGTGAAAACATGCGTGCGTCTCTACCCTGAGGCTCCACCAGCCAAGTACTGGATAAAATATGCATCTCTCATCCAGGTGCCAACTATGTAACCTGTTTGTTGTGCTTCACTATAAACCACTGCTGAGCATGACTGTTTAGTGCATGATCAATCCAATGACCCAGTTAGTATGGCAGGTTTAATGGATTCAAGGGCTGGCCTCCACAGACAGCAGTGACCTAATTATTGTATTGTTTACAAGTTATCATTACCATCTCATTCAGGAGAAACGAGGAAGGATGTGCCATGGACAATTACCATAAGAGACTAGGGAGAGGAGGTTTTATTGGTTTTGTAGTTCACTCCATGTCTTTAAGATGAAAAGGGAAGGCGATGTAAGAAATTGGTAAAAGTCTTCTTTGTGTTCTTAACTAAAGTGGGTCATCATTCTCTGAACAAAGCTGTAGGACTCAGAACTATTGTATTGGAGCCAAGGAGCTTCATGCTAAACCCATAATGTAGTTATAGGAGTTGCAGAGATAGGAGCCCAATGGCCCTTTTGTCACATAGGAAGACATCAGTATTATAAATGGCACATAGTAGTTGGGGCCTGTTACAGATTTTGCATTGAGTCCCAGGAGCTTCAAGTTAGGCCATGGGGCCTACACCTATGACAAAAAATCATCACTAGTGCATGAGTCTACTTAAGTAAGGACTTAGTACCCAAAAGTCATCCAAAAATTTAGATAACAAATGGCCTTCAGTATCAAAAAAAGGTCCATGGTCTTGTCCAAAAAGAAAAAAGATCTTTTTGAATCTTATAGTGTATGTAAGTCATTCCATGTAAAACGTGGCCATCAACATGGTGATAAGTAGAGATGAGCGAGCGTACTCGGATAAGCACTACTCGCTCGAGTAATGTGCTTTATCCGAGTATCGCTGTACTCGGGGCTAAAGATTCGGGTGCCGCTGCGGCTGACAGGTGAGTCGCAGCGGGGAGCAGGGGAGAGCGGGCGGGAGAGAGGGAGAGAAAGATCTTACCTCCGTTCCTCCCCGCTCTCCCCTGCAGCTCCCCGCTCCGTGCCGACACCCGAATCTCTAGCCCCGAGTACAGCGATACTCGGATAAAGCACATTACTCGAGCGAGTAGTGCTTATCCGAGTACGCTCGCTCATCTCTAGTGATAAGCAAAAACTCACTAGTTTCAGCTCACCTAAAAAATAGTCACTGGGTGATCAAATGTCATCTGGTGTAAAGTCAAAGACGTTCGAATTTGATCAATTTGATAACGAATTTGCATGGAGATCTCCTCTATGAACAATGCCTTGGCAAAAAAAACTTATGAACAACAATTGCGCTGTGTAAAAGTAAGCAAATTACTTTTCTGAGCGACGATTGCTCTGTGTTATGGTATCTTTAGCCAACCTTAAATACTGAAGGTACTTTTTAGAGATGAGCGAGCATGCCCGGATAAGGCAGTTAGTCGAGCAAGCATTGCTCTTCTCGAATAACTGCATTCTCGTCCAAGCAGGCTCGGGATGGGGGGGCGGCAGGGAGTAGCGGGGGAGAGGGAGAGAGATCTCTCTCACTCTCCCCCCTGCTACCCCCTGCTGCCCCCCCGAGCCCGCTTGGACGAGAATGCAGTTACTCGAGAAGAGCGATGCTCGCTCGAGTAACTGCCTTATCCGAGCGTGCTCGCTCATCTCTAGTATTTTTACATAGGAACACTGTTGGGAACTTAAGTGCCCAACAACTGTCCCAATGGACAAAACAGGAAGGACAGGCGTGACCTGAGACAATGATAGAATTACTCAAGGGATAGTTTTACCCAACTTATTGTATGACCAGCATATATACGCATTTTGAGGCTACTTAAGGAAAGTTTTGCCCAACTTCTCTGTTTATTGTATAGACATAAGTTACATACGGTCACTAAGGATACAGTCCACATGCGCATTTCTCTTATGTGGCTTGGTCCACCTCCCCTTTTTTTCTACCACTGGCTGCTCATCCAATTGTGAAGCCAGGTGGAGGGAGCATCACAGTTTGGGGCTGCTTTGCTGCCTCAGGGCCTGGACACCATACAATCATTGAGGGAACAATAAACTCTAAGTTGGGTCAAAACATGTTACAGGAGAATTTAAGGGCAGCCGTCCATGACCTCAAGCTGTAGAGACGTTGGGTGATGCAACAAGATAATGATCTAAATAATACAAGTAAATCAAATAAAGAATGGCTGTAAAAAGAAGAATTGTGTTTTGTAATGGCTAAGAGTCCCGACCTTAACTCTATGGAGATGCTGTGGCATGATCTAAAGAAGGCAGCACAGTCAAGGCATCCCAGAAATACTGATGGACTGAAACACATGTGCAGGAAGGAACAGTCCAAAATTCCTTCTCAACATTGTGCAAATTATATTTGCAGCTGCAGGAAATGTTTGGGGGAGGTGATTACAACTAAGGGAGATCTGCAGGTTATTAAATTCTATGGTTCACTAACTTTTACTCCATGCACTGTGGATGATAACTTAATATGCTGAATAAAATACATGAATGGTACAAGTGCTTGTGTGTTATGTGTTAAGGTACCTTTACAGGGTACCGTACGACTGTCAATCCTGAGCTTTCACACAGGAGCAGGGCCGTTTGTACCCCCAGGCATGGGAGGTCCAGTGCCTAGGGTGGCTCCTTTCAGGCAGCTACATTTTTTTTCTTTTTATTTAACCCCCTTTCCACTGGACCTGGTAGCAGAACTAATGGTAGAGCGGGAGATGGAGTGTGGAGGAGGGTGGGGAGGGCTCATTGCCCCACTGACACCACACCATTCCGGTACCTTGAACTTCTAAGTGCCGCATCTGTGATCAGTACGAAGTTGGATGGCAGTGTGCAATCAAATTCCTCCCCCCCTGACCTCTCCACCTTGGTTCCTCCAATACTCAGTGGTTCATAGGAATAAAGGAGATGGGAGGAGGCATTCGGGTGCTCACTGCCATCCGTGTATCCCATAGTAGTGCTGTGCTGACCACAGAAGCGTCACTTAGAACTTCAAGGTACTGGGATGCTGTGCTGTGTTAGTGCGGCCGTAAGTGTCCCGTCATTTCCGTTTGGGGGTCCTGTCACAGCGCCGTTTTATGCAGCTGTCACGAAACACCGCTGAATGGAATCACATAGCATATTAAATAATACTGTGTGAATGTTCCCTTACTTTGGGAGGGGTTAGGGGCACAGAGTGACCACCCTGACTTGGGGAGGGGACAGGAGCAAAAAGGGACCACTGTTACTTGTCAAGGGCCAGGAGGGACCACTGTTAGGCTCTGTTCAAACCAACACTACGGCTTTCCGTCACTCTGTTCCATTTATGGAGCAGAGAAACAGAGATAAAACATTTCCGTTTTTTCCTTCACTGAATTCAGTGGGTTTAAAAAATTTGAAAAATGCAAAGGTTTTGGTTTGCTTCCATTTTGGTTTCATTTTTTTTAACTAAACAAATAGCGCTGCATTATTTAGTCATTGTATAGTGATGTTATCCAGTCCAAGTATATTATTGGTAGATGTAGAAATATATTATTGTTAGATATGGGATTACCATTGGGGGCAAGGGGTCTGGTTGCTTGTCCAGGTGCTGCGAAGTCTGGCAGTTCTGTCCGGGGTTCCCCCACTCTGGTGGCTGGTCGCGGCGGCCGGCGACACGTTGTGCGCGGGCGTGCCTGTCCACTGGTCGGCCGCATGGTGCTCGGGCTGCTGCGCGCCACCCTCGGGAGGTGGCTTTATGATCCCCTCCAGGTGTCATGGGACTTCGCCCCGCTCCTCTGGGCGGGGAGTTCTGTATATAGACCTGGCTGGCCCAGACACTGGTGCCAGTGTTTGGTTTGATTTATCTGCCTACACCCGCATCTTCTGACCTGACCTGATGGGGTACAGGAGATTTCTTTTCTTGGATATGTCATTTCTCCATCAGCCATCCGGATGGACTTGAACAAGGTCAAGGCCATAACCGAATGGGTGCGACCTGCCAACTTAAAGGCGTTACAAACTTTTATTGGAAATTTATTAAGAACTTTTCGGTGGTGGCCAAGCCCTTGACTGATCTGACCAAGAAGGGGGCTAGGGTTGATTCCTGGTTGCAGGAGTCTGTGAAGGTCTTTAAACTCCTCAAGAGGGCTTTTTCCACAGCATCGGTTTTGGCTCAGCCGGATCTAGATTGCCTATTGATCATTGAAGTGGATGCCTCTGAGCATGGTGTGAGGGCAGTCCTCTCGCAGGAATCTCCCGGCCGACCTGGTCTCCAACCCTGTGCGTTCTTTTCTAGGAAGTTTAATCAGGCAGAACGCTACTATGATATTGGCAACAGGAAATTATTGGCCATAAAATGGGCTTTTGATGAATGGAGACATTTCTTAAAGGACGCTCGTCATACTATTACGGTCCTCACGGACCATAAGAATTTGGTTTATCTTGAGTCCGCCAAGCACTTGATTGCTCATCAGGCAAGGTGGGCATGGTTGTTTTTCGCGCTTCAATTTTGTAGTCACATATGTGCCTGGGTCCAAGAATGTCAAAGCTGATGCTTTGTCACGTAGTTTCGGGGTAGAGGAGCAGCAGCCAGAGAATATTCTAGGCCGGGGCATGGTGGTAGCTGCCCTTATGCCTGACACCTCTGCCTTAATCCTGACAGCTCCGTTCTCGAGGGTCTCCCTGAGGGGAGGTTATTTTTTCCCCGTGCTTTGCGGCTCCTCATATTGGAGTAGGTTCATTTGGCGGTCTTAGCAGGTCATCCAGGAGTCCGAGGCACCCTAGAGCTGTGTGGTTGTTTGTATTGGTGGCCACAAATGTTTCGGGACGTTAGGGAATTTGTCAAGTCTTGCCCTATTTGTACCCGAGGGAAAAGTGTACGGAGATGGCCAGAAGGTCTGCTTCATCCTCTTCCTGTTCTGGAGAGGCCATGGACCCATCTATCAATGGATTTTATTACTGACTTGCCCGTGTCCCAGAGGTGCTCAGTCATTTTGTTGGTCATCGACAGATTCTCCAAGATGGCGCATTTTACTGCTCTTAAGAAGCTTCCGTCTGCTCCTGAGTTAGCCACCATATTTATTAAGGAGGTTGTGCGCCTACATGGGGTCCCAGAGGATATTGTTTCCGACCAGGGAATCTAATTTGTTGCCCAGTTTTGGAGGGCTTTTTGTAATAGTATTGGTATCGGGTTGTCGTTTTCTTCTGCTTTCCACCCGGAGTCGAATGGGGAGATGGAAAGTATGAACCAGGAACTGGTTCAGTACCTCAGAATGTACGTTAGTGATTGTCAGAGTCTCTGGGTCAATTATTTAGCGTTGGCTGAATTTGCCATCAATAACTATACACATTCGGTGTCTGGTGTGTCTCCTTTCTTCTGTAATTTTGATTTTAATCCCAGTTTTGCGGTGTCTTTCCTCTCCTCCTCTAACAATCCTTCTGCAGACGCTCGGGTTCAGAATCTGCAGGAGGTATGGGGAAAGGTGCTTGGCCACTTGGAGCAGTCCAGGGGTGCGATGCTAAGGAGGAGTAGAGGTACGCGTACTATTTCTGAACCCTTTTCTGTGGGCCAGCTGGTATACTTGTCCTCCAAGAATCTCAAGTTAAAAGTGCCTTCGTTGAAGCTGGCTCCCCGATTTGTGGGCCCTTTTCCAGTCACCAGAGTGATTAATCCTATGGCGTACGAGCTGGCACTGCGGGACTTGTGGAGAATCCATAGTGTTTTCCATAAGTCGCTCCTTAAGAGGTACGTCCCGCGTTGTGCGTGAGTGCACCTGTCCGCTGGTCAGCCGCGCGGTACTCGGGCTGCTGCGCGCCACCCTCGGGAGGCGGCTTTATGATCCCCTCCAGGTGTCATGTGACTTCGCTCCGCCCCTCTGGGCAGTGAGTTCTGTATATAGACCTGGCTGGCCCAGACACTGGTGCCAGTGTTTGGTTTGATTTATCTGCCTACACCCGCATCTTCTGACCAGACATATATGTGTTTTGACTTCGGCCTTGTATTTGACTCTGCTTCTGTTTTGCCCTCCTGTATTCTGCACGTGTCTTTTGGTTTGACACGGTTTGTTCACGACTACTCTCTAGTTTGCTCCTTGTTTGCTTTCAGTCAGCTACGCGGTGCTCAACTGCCAGTCTCCCTGTCCCTCCTCCTGTGGGGTCCCCCGTCACTAGTGCAGCGCAGGGACCATCGCCCCGTTGTCACCCTGGGGCTTAGGCCAGGGGGGCAAGTAGGTAAGGACATGGGAGAGGGCTGGCTTAGAGGTCCCCTGTCCATCTGCTCCTACTAGTCCTAACAATTATTTAATAACGATATGGCAGTGTTAACAAGTATGGTGGTCACGGTATAGTGGTGCTATCAAGTCCCAGACTTTAACGGAGGTGGATTCATGGCTTCTTGACATGCCCCGTGATTTCATCCCATTGGCAATCCTGCCCGTATAATGAAACGAAACCACTAGTTTCAATGGCTTTGTTTTCATTAGCAGTATTCTCGCTCGTTAATAGTACGGGGGAGAAAAGATAGGACTTGCCCTATCTTTCTCACACATAGTTAATACTACGTGCGGGAAAGATAGGGCACAGGAGTGATAGTAGTTCAGAATATGGAGGCGGAGGGGGCTGGAGATCTCTTCCGGGTACCCGCCTTCATTCATTGCAAACTGGCAGTGACTCAGAGATTGAGTGGCTCCTGTTTACACTGCATGAGAAATCGCTCAGTAATAGTTTCGTTTCAGCTTTCTATAACGGAACGGCTAGCAACGTCTCACTAAGTGCCCTGTTGGGTGCCATGTGTACACAACCCAACAGTTGTCCCGTGTCGAGGAACTTTTACACTGTGTTTGTCCATAATTGTCACTTAAAGTCCTTTTACACGGGCGGATTCGAACCTGAACGTTCCTTTGAATCGTGCCAAGTAAAGGGACCAATGATAAGCCGACCAACAAGCAAAATCTCATTTGTCGAGTGATGGTTCAGTTTCAGCAAGCATAAGAATGCTTACTGATTGTCGGTGTGAACAGAGAGATATACAACCAGGCTAAGGGGACAAACAATTGTAGTAGCAATCGCTCGTCCCCAATAAGCCAATTATTGGTCTGTGTAAAGGAAAATGAACCATCCATATCAAACAACACTTGTAATATTGGGCAGATTCTAAGCCCATGTAAGACAAATAGATAACAACCTTATGAGCAATCAAAGTGGAAATGCAGGCCATTCCAGAGGGTTGACTTTGAAAAGAACTGCAGCTCATCCAGAAACCCAGAAAAATATTAAAAATCCACTTTATTTCAGAAAGTCATAGCCCACGACTAAGGGTGCAGTTATGCGCCAAAAATGTGTCAAAAGTTTTTTGTGGTCATTTGAACTTTTTAATAATTATAAAATAAAGTGGATTTTTTATATTTTTCTTGGTCTCTGGATGAGCTGGAATTCCTTCCAAAATCCCTTGCATATCAGGATGGTGAAGCAAGCCTGTGCTCTCCTATGGATCTGGGGTGAGCTGGTTCTTCCATTTCTATATTGTTAGTTCCAGAGAATTCACCTACTTTCTCTTGCAACTTTATTCATCTAAATCCAATCACGGTTTGGCTTGCTTACCAGAACACTAGCAAACCCTCCGGTGGACTGAGACATGGTTATGGGACCTAACCCCAACAATGTCCTTGACTTAAGGTCCAGCAGAAGACAACCTTAGAATAATTTCTTCCGGTGGGCTCAAGATACTGTAGTCTGATGCAGAAGACCTGCATACATCATAGAGGAGTCTAAAATGCACCAAATCCAGATAAAATACTTCCAGTATTTGTTTGTATCGGGTTATTTTCCTCCTTCTACCCATGAGGCAGGTCAGTGTTCGTTTCTATTGATGAGTTTCTCAATCCCTGTTTCAGCCCGTAGGGTCAGATGATATCTACAATGCTACAAAAAACACCTATTTTTTTACTTGCTAGTTCAACCACAGTAATTTGTTATTCCCTGGCTAGAATGGTCATTTCTATATGCTCATATCATATTTATTGTGGATTTCATAATAATCTGCATACAAAATTGATTTAGCCATAAAAAGTACTATTCTGATGTTATTAGCATGTATAAAAGAGAAGGGGCCCACAACAACAATCAAAATGTCCTTCTGTATTGTGGTGCTGGACTTAGCCACTCGGGACAGAATGGTTTGTTGCTTGGGTTTCACTCAATGTCTTTTCTATGGCCATTTCCCAAGTTCTACCATTGAAAAGATAGTAACATAGTGTGTTAGGCTGAAAAAAAAACATCCAGTTCAGCCTATTACCCCTAATGTTGATCCAGAGGAAGACAAAAAAACTTAATGAGGTTGAATCCAATTTTCCTTATTACAGGGGAAATAAGTCCTTCCTGACTGCAGTCTGGTAATCGGAATTACTGAGACTGCAGGTGAAATCGATGCTATACCATGTAATATTATAACACTCAAGAAAGACGTCCAGGCCCCTCTTGAACTCTTTTATCGAATTCGATCATCACCACATCCTCAGGCAAAGAATTCCATAATCTCACTACTCTTACAGTAAAGAACCCCCTTCTACGTTGATATAGAAACCTTCTTTCCTCTAGACGTAGAGAGAGCCCCCTTGTTACGGTCCTGGGTATAAATAGATGATGGGAGAGATCTCTGTATTGTCCCCCGATACATTTATATATAGTTATCAGGTCGCCCCTCAGCCGTCTTTTCTAAATGAAATAACCCCAATTTTGATAACCTCTCTGGGTATTGTAGTCTATCCATGCCATTCATTACTTTAATTGCCTGTCTTTGTACCCACTCAAGCTCTGAAATGACCTTCTTGAGTTCCGATGCCCAAAACTGAACACAATATTCCATGTGTGGTCTGAGCAGTGACTTGTAAAGAGGAAGAACAAGGTTCTTGTCATGTGCCCCTAGACCTCTTTTGATGCACCCCATGATCCTATTTGCCTTGGCAGCAGCTGCCTGACACTGGTTGCTTCAGTTAAGCTTATAGTTAACTAATATCTCCAAGTCCTTTTCTATGTCCGTTTTTCCCAGTGGTTTCCCATTTAGTGTGTAATGGTGACATGTATTTCCTCTGCCCGTGTGCAGAACCGCACATTTATCAGTGTTGAACCTCATCTACCACTTTTCTGCCCCAATTTATCCACTCCTGTGTTAATTAATGAGCGAACATACTCGGTAAGGCCGATTTCGCAATCGAGCACCGCGATTTTCGAGTACTTCACTACTCGGGTGAAAAGATTCGGGGGTCGCCGGGGGGCGTGGCGTGGCGTGGTGGAGCGGGGCGTAGCAGCGCGGAACAGGTGGGAGCTCTCTCTCTCTCCCTCTCCCCCCCACTCCCCTCTGCAACCCCCCGCTCACCCACAGAGCCCCCGAGTACTTTTCACCCAAGTAGTGTAGTACTCGAAAATCGCGGCGCTCGATTGCGAAATCGGCCTTACCGAGTACGTTCGCTCATCTCTATTAATTATGTTACAGCCTCCTGTTAGTTACGGCCTTGTATTTTTCTACTTCCCCTATATGCTGTGACAAACTACAGGGCAGCATTTGTGTTGCACACTTATAGGTCAGTACAGCGTCCGACCTCTTACATTACATACCACAAATACTTTCCATTTTCATGAACTCCATCAACACTACTTTATTGCACGTACAACTTGCCGGACACACAGAGTGTCGGATGCCGCAGATGACAAATGGTGTCAAGAGGAAAGGTGAAGGTAACAGAGGAGATGGCCCTAAGCATAAGAGAGTGTAAGTAATGAACAAGAAGCGGAACTTTAAAGACTGACAGACTGCGGAATGTAGGCTGGGCGCAGGTCATATTGGAGACCATAAAACTATCTACCCTTCTTCTGCATCTCAAGAAGTCTTCTGGGTCCCAATACTGGGATAATCTTCTCTACCACCATGAAACTGGCCAGTTTCACTCCGCATCTTACTAGATGGATGGCCAAGCATTGATTTTGAATGGTCCCTTTGAGAACTCAAGTGTCAACCTGGCATGCATCTCAAAAAATAGGCTCCTCTAATACTATATATTGCACCTCTGACAGGTGATTGCCATTAAAATGGATTCTAAGCTCCTTGCTGAGCTTTGAAGCCCCAACCCCCTAATGATGTAGCCATTTTTTTTCATTTTTGATTTTTCCTCCCCACTTTCAAAAAATCATGACTGTTTTATTGGTCTATTGACATAGCTGTCTGAGGGCTTGTTTTGGTGGGGAGAGTTGTATTATGGTATTGTACTATTTAATGTACCATATAATGTACTTAAAAACTTTGGAAATTCTAAGTGGAGTGAAATGGAAAAAAATGCAATTCTGCCATCTTCTTGGGGGGTGTTTACGGTATAAAGGGTTAGGAATTAATGGTTTGGGGTAAATTAATAGATCATATCCAATTTTTTGACTTGCCCCTTGTCTGATCCGATTTGCAACAAAATGAGGGCACTTGGGGATTTTTCCATCTACTTTTAACCAGTTGATTTCCTGCATTGTGAACAAAAACCCATCTCCTGACTTGTGAGACTGGATCCCATGATCCTGTTCCATGACAACGCGTTTTGCACTGTGAAGCTTCGATCGTTCTCTGTCTCCAAGGTTCTTCTTTCTTTTGCACTGTCTTTCCCTTCTGTTCCCCCGACCTTCCCCTTTCTACCTCCATGGGGAGAGCAATCATTTGTTATGACAGATGCTAAACCCAGAGTATTTATTCTGTATGTGTTGTAAGACGTTGAGAAAGGTAACTTAATCTCATACCAGCTGTGTTCTCACCCAGAGAATTCCCTTATACCCCGACCCTGGTCATCACCATCACTACACTGCAAACCTTGCCAACTAACACAGAAAAACATAGCTCCGACCACCTCATTGGTGCCAAGATGTGAGCGGAGATTTCTACTGACTGTATGCATGTCTAACACCTTCTTATATTTGGAACTGATGACCATGATGCCCACAGAACCTAACGATGGTCTGATTAACCAGGCAATAAAGTTATGGGCTCCGTCCCCACCATCAACGCCATGATATACTTAGGTTGGGTTAACACATTACAGTCAAGGAGCATTTATCACTTACATTTTTGCATGTGTTGCTCTCAAATTTTCTGACTAAGGTGTTATAGAATCATAGAGTTGGAAGGGACCTCCAGGGTCATCGGGCCCAACCCCCTGCTCAAAGCAGGATTCACTAAATTATGTTTATGGGTGTTCTCCGGCCATGGACTCCCAAACTCTGCACAAAGAATGATGGCTACTTAAATGCAACATTCAGGAAAGTGGTTCAGATTTCCTTACATTTTTGGTCTTTGACTAATTTGTGGGTGCACTCAGTTTAACCCCTTAGTGATGGCCCATACACTTTTTTACGACGGTCATTAAGATGCCCTTACACCTGCACAATTACCTTTTTACAGCAGTGCAGTGTATACCAGCTGAGTGCTCCGAGAACACAGGAGGAGTATACAGAAGACAGCAGGATTCCAGCTGAGCACTCCGAGAACACAGCAGTTCTCGGAGCGCATAAATATACACAACGACTATCGCTCAAAAGATGGCCTTTGAGCGAATCTTGAGTGATAATCGGTGTATCTAAATGGGCCTTTACTCTAAAACACATTTAATTAAAAGATATCAGCACTATAGAGACTTTAACACCCTGATGGAAGACCCCCCCCCCCCCCCCCCCCCGGCCACGCGGAGGTCCTCGGGGTATGCAGAGAGTTGGAGTGCTGCAACAGCTGGAGATCCACAGGTCTGAGGCCACTGCTGCAGGTTTCTTCCTGGCACAGAATGGCTGATAGCAACCAGTCCAGAAAAACTCCAAACTAAATTTAGGAACTGGGAAGAACCAGTTAAAAATTGCTCAACAGGCTTCAGTGACACCCACAGAGGACAGGCAGAGCCCTTATTTTCCACTAGGATCATGCTGGGTGGGACCTGATGACATCTCTACCAAGCCATTGCAATGTGTCATAACCTGACCTCTGCCAAAGACCAGCTCCACCTGGGGTGTGAGACGTCCACTGCAAAGGTTTAAATCTGCTTTGTCATCAGCCCGATGCCAGGCACACAGTTCACTGCCAAGGGATGTAATGATGGGCACATGTGTCATGAGCTGTTGGGTCATTATTTATTCAGCCGGGTCAGATTCATAGCAGAGGAGGAACTTATTTGTCTCCACATTACTAACCTATCTATCTATCTATCTATCTATCTATCTATCTATCTATCTATCTCCTATCTATCTATCTCCTATCTATCTATCTATCTATCTATCTATCTATCTATCTATCTATCTATCTATCTATCTATCTCATATCTATCTATCTATCTATCTATCTATCTATCTATCTATCTATCTATCTATCTATCTCTCTCTCATATCTATCTATTTATCTCATATCTATCTATCTATATATCTATCTATCTATCTCATATCTATCTATCTATCTATCTATCTATCTATCTATCTATCTATCATCTATCTATATATCTATCTATGTATTTATCTATCTATCTCCTATCTATCTATCTCATATCTATCTATCTATCTCTCTCATATCTATCTATCTAATATCTATCTATCTATCCCATATCTATCTATCTATCTATCTCATATCTATCTATCTATCTCATATCCATCTATCTATCTCTCTCTCTCTCTCATATCTATCTATCTATCTATCTATCTCATATCTATCTATCTATCTATCTCATATCCATCTATGTATTTATCTATCTATCTATCTATCTCCTATCTATCTATCTATCTATCTCCTATCTATCTATCTATCTATCTCATATCTATCTATCTATCTCATATCTATCTATCTCATATCCATCTATCTCTCTCTCTCTCTCTCTCTCATATCTATCTATCTATCTCATATCTATCTATCTCATATCTATCTATCTCATATCTATCTATCTATCTCATATCCATCTATGTATTTATCTATCTATCTCCTATCTATCTATCTATCTCCTATCTATCTATCTATCTATCTATCTATCTATCTATCTATCTATCTATCTATCTATCTCATATCTATCTATCTATCTATCTCATATCCATCTATGTATCTATCTATCTATCTATCTATCTCATATCTATCTATCTATCTATCTATCTCCTATCTATCTATCTATCTATCTATCTATCTATCTATCTATCTCATATCTATCTATCTATCTATCTATCTATCTATCTATCTATCTATCTATCTATCTATCTATCCATCTATCTAGCTATCTCTCTCATATATATCTATCTATCTATCTATCTATCTATCTATCTCATATCTCTCTCTCATATTTATCTTTCTCATATCTATCTCTCTATTTATTTACCCATTCTAGTGGGTAAAAGCCCCCAATCTACCGATCAAATGTTTTTTATTTCTCCCTTTTTTCTTATTTATGATGTTTCTTTTTATCTTTCTTTCAGATCTATCTATATTATATCTATCTATCGCATATCCATCTATCTATCTCATATCTATCTATCTATCTATCTCATATCCATCTATCTCATATCTATCTATCTCATATTTATCTATCTATCTATCTATCTCATATTTATCTATCTATCTATCTCATATCTATCTATCTATCTATCTATCTCATATTTATCTCATATCTATCTATCTATCTATCTATCTCATATCTATCTATCTATCTATCTATCTATCTATCTATCTATCTATCTATCTATCTATCTATCTCATATCTATGTATCTATCTATCTTCTATCTATCTCATATTTATCTATCTATCTATCTCATATCCATCTATCTCATATCTATCTATCTATCTATCTCATATCTATCTATCTATCTCATATCTATCTATCTATCTATCTATCTCATATCCATCTAGCTATCTCAAATGTTTTTTTCTTTCTTTGTCTCTTTCTTTGCTTTCTTTCTTTACTACGGATCTATATAGCTATCTATTTATCTATTTCAGAAGTATCTTTCTTTCACATTACAAATAGATAGATATGAGATAGATAGATAGATAGATACCCTGTTTCCCTGAAAATAAGACCAACCCTGAAAATAAGCCCTATCCTAATTTTTCAGGATTTACGGAGAGGCTTAAAATATAAGCCCTACCCCAAAAATAAGCCCTTACTGCATGACATAAAAAAATCAAGCAAAACATTACCTAGCAGGCTCGGTCCAGGTCCCTCATGCTGCTTTCCAGATCTTCGGTGCACTTCGTGCAGTACTCGGTCATAGAAAATCACTTCCTGGTTACGAGATTCATAAATCCCGTCTCCAGGAAGCGATGCCTCTGATTGGTTCTCATTGCTGCACAGCCAATCACTGCAACGCTTGATGAACCAATGCGATGGCTGTGCTTTATCCAGTGCTGCATTGATTGGCTGAGCAGCGCTCAAGAACTAATTAGAGCCATCGCGTTGTCGAGGAGGGATTTATGAATCCCATAAGCATGAAGCGATCTTCTGTGGGCTGCTGAGGACTGCAGGAAGCCTGCCACAGCTCTGAGTCTGCTAGGTAAGCATAATAAGACATCCCCTGAAAATAAGACCTAGTGACTCTTTTGTGGCATAAATTAATATAAGACAGGGTCTTATTTTCGGGGAAACATAGGTATTAGTGTATCTTGACGTCACCGGAAGCTAGGGGTTTGTCAGGAGGTACGCCCCTGTCACACCCCCAGCTCCCGATAGGGTCAATGCTGCAAGGTCCTAGCAGCACAGTGGGGATCCATTTCTGCCGGGCCTGCTGCCTTAGGCTGATGGTTAGTTGTCTTCTTTGCCTTACATTATTACCTGTAAATGCTACCATGATACCACAGCAACATGCCAGCATTACCATGTAATAATGTAAGGCAAAGAAGACAACTAACCGTCAGCCTAAGGCAGCAGGCCCGGCAGAAATTGATCGCGAGACAGCAGCGTCTTACCTCTGTCCCGGCCGGCATTTCTGGCATGGGTCCCACCCGCCCGCCGGCCAGACACCTCCGTCCCTGCTGCTGTTGTTAGGTTCGTCCCTGCCAGCAGCTGTGAGCTCCATGCCGGGCAGCGGCTCTGAGCTGCATTGCGGCCAGTGGCTGTGAGGTCCTGTGGCTGGCGGCAGCTGTGAGCTCCGTGCCTCCCATCTGCTGTGACCTCCGTGCCGGCCGGGCCCCACCGGGGAACCTACTTGGAGCTGTGGCTGCACCCCCGGCGACGGCTAGTCTATTGCTTTTTTTATAGCTCTCTTTAGTGTCCTTCCAGGATCTTAGGGCCAAGAAGCTGCGCAGCCAATCAGCTACAGGGGGCGACACCCCCCTGTCAATCTTGACTCTACCACCTATTGCTGGTGGCGTCAAGATACACTAATACCCATAGATAGATAGATAGATAGATAGATAGATAGATAGATAGATAGATAGATAGATAGATAGATAGATAGATAGATAGATAGATAGATAGATAGATAGATAGGTCGGTCTATCTATCTGCCCACTCCCATTTTGCTGTGTAACAAGGGATTACATCCCAATGGTCGTCACATTATTTCTGCTTGGAACATCCTCCAGCTGCAGTATACCGAGTGGCTCATGCACATTTGCTTTACATGCAGAGTAAAATAATAGGGCAAGGGTTAAAACTTCTGACAGTAATCAGACAGGTTGGATTGCTGCTTGTAAAATCCTAGAATTTCCAGAGATAAGCAGCGCCAGTTATATCTTGTATCACTTATCCCCTCACCCAGTATAGAAATGAAATGACATTAATATGTGAGAAGTACAGAAGTACTAAATATGATGTTACAGTATGAGGCCTGTGGAAATTGTCAGGGCTGACAGAGGCCACAACAAGCCCTGGAGGGCATCATCTAGTCCACTGGATGAACAACCCTGGTTAGATCATGCAACTCATCAACCTGTTGCACCACATGAAAGCACACAATGACCGCTCTGCCTCAGCTATGTCTATAGGCAACTATATGATTTCAAAGGAGCCTTAGGAGAAGCCTTGTCACTTCTTTTATCCTGCCTGTCTCGGTCTCTGTCTGGGAGACGTGGACCTGCTTTTGACTGAAATGCGTCACACGCCCGTCTTGCTGGAGGCACCTGTCACTCAGGTCAAGGATTAGGCTCTCAGCCCTTTGATGTGTCTCCTTTTGCCCTCTCAAGTATCTTCTGGGTTTACATTTTAGGGGTTAACTTTTATTGTTTGCAAAAGAGTTGCCAACCGTCCGTAAATTCCTGGGCAGTGCGTAAAAACAGAGCACATTTTTCCAGCATCCGTGAAAATTATTAGATATGTCTGTGAAATTTTTGAGGCTGAAGGTACTTGAGCAGGTTATTATGATGGTAATTATCATCATTTTACTGGTCATGAGATCATATCCGTATCGGACTGATAAGCGTGTAGAACTTATACTCTTTATCATCAAGCATGGATTGTCTGATATGTCTGTAAAATATGATGGCTGCCGGGGATTTTTGGTTAAATTGTCTGGTTGGTAATATTTTATATATGATGTACTGCTGCAGCCAGTCACTGGCTATAGAAGGTCACTGCTGCAGCCAATCACCGGCTATAGAAGATCACTGTTGCAACCAATCACTGGCTAGAGAAGATCACTTCTGCAGCCAATCACAGGCTATAGAACATCACTGCTGTGGCCAGGGACTGACTATAGAAGATCACTACTGTGGTCAATCACTGGCTATAGAAGATCACTGCCGCAGCCAATGACTGACTATAGGAGATCACTGCTGCAGCCAATCACAGGATATAGAAGATCACTTCTGCAGCCGATCACTGGCTATTGAAGTTCACTTCTGTAGCCAATCACTGGCTATAGAATATCACTGCTGTGGCCAGGGACTGACTATAGAAGATCACTACTGTGGTCAATCACTGGCTATAGAAGATCACTGCTGCAGCCAATCACTGGCTATAGAAGATCACTTCTACAGCCAATCACTGGCTATTGAAGTTCACTTCTGTAGCCAATCACTGGCTATAGAAGATCCCTGCTGCTGCCAGGGACTGACTATAAAAGATCACTGCTGTGGTCAATCACTGGCTATAGAAGATCACTGCCACAGCCAATGACTGACTATAGAAGATCACTTCTGCAGCCAATCACAGGCTATAGAAGATCACTGCTGCGGCCAGTGACTGACTATAGAAGATCACTGCTGTGGCCAATCACAGGTTATAGAAGATCACTGGCTATAGATGATCACTGGCTTTAGACAATCACTACTGCAGCCAGTGACTGGCTATAGAAAATCACTGCTGCGGCCAATCACTGGCTATAAAAGATGACTAATGTGGCCATTTACTGGCTATGGAAGATCACTGATGTGGCCAATCACTGACTGTAGAAAATCACTGCTGCAGCCAATCACTGGCTATAGAAGATCACTGCTGTGGCCAGTGATTGGCTGCAGTAACCACCTGTCCTGGTCAGCCACAACCAGGAAGGACTAAGTGGATGCGAAGCAATTTTAAGTTGCAGGAAAACCACTTTAAAATTGTATTCCAGGCACAAAGCAGACAGCAGCATTTAGCGGGTTTTGAGAGGTCTCACCCTATCAGCTCTTCTGCGATCCGATTACAAGGGTGCCCATAGCTACCATGGCAAATGGAGGTCAAATCTTGCCATATACGGTGGCCTGCGAGGGTCACTGTCATAAATGATAGTAATAGGCATTAATGTCAATGATGAACGTGACAGTGTCAGATAATGTACAGCGCTACATCAGTAACACAGTATATTATCCAAGCGATCAAAGGATGGCTCCTTCAAGTTCCCTTGTGGGATGAACAAATGTGATTTTCCCTCCTGTCTACCATCAAGACTGGAGATGCTGTCCTATACTGCTTTTCTTACTTTACGCTATCTCTTGGTCTTTTATTGATTGGGATTTTTTTGGCACACTGATTCCATTGTAGATCAGTGAGTGTGGGCTTTCCCTTGGCCTCAATTGGGACCATCCATATGGGATACTAATATCGTATTTATTTATATATATATATATATTTTTTTTTTTTGGTCTATCGGATCATCTCTATCGCTAGCAGCTAGCAGACATTGGCACTGCGGGCATAGAGACATTACTCGGGATATTTTTGTATGCAGGTTCTATTATGCAGTCTTATAGTATCCTGACATATAGAGTATTTATACAGTTTAGGGTCCCCCCTGGTCGTTTGGCAGATATTACAACACTAAACGCCTCATCGCTCGACACAAGGGTCCCCTATAGTAGGACACCCACAGTATTTTTTGCATCAAGGGTGTTATGAGCACATTTGTAATCCTGCACATCTAGCGGATGAGACACTTTTTTGGTTAGAATAAGGTTCCTGATGAGTCCTAAAACGACAGAAACGTGTTGAACCAAATTGGTGGGAATCTAGTATATTCTCACTCACCTGAACCAATACTTGGTGGGAATTCAGTACAAAATTTGATTCTCACTGATCTACATCTGACTTGTCATCATACTGTCATCATAGCTGGGCCCTCTGATTCGTACATCAGGTGCCCTCGGTAAAAAGAATCAATATATATTGGGAATCTAATACAGAATTTTTGATTTTGCATAGAAACAAGGGCTCGTACCCTGTTTGAATTGAACCAAACAATTGGGTGGGTTACTTGGATCCCCGTTTTTAGTCGGTTGCAGCAACAATAACCGGTATCTTGTTGTCTCCGACAAGGGACCTCCAAGTCTAACCTACTTTTGGGCAGACCTTCAGCCTAGTTCATAATGTGGAAATTCCAGAATTGGGCATCCTCCTCATAAATCCGTATCTGAGTAGCGATTATTCATCTGTCATTCTCTCGTTAAAAAGGGCGCTACAAGCCTCAATTTAACATTGTCACTAAGTATTCCATGGTGGCCTTTAACAATATCTGGTGTTTTCATAATATCGGCTGAGGAGCTACGACCATTGTTTTGGTTCTGGTTCAGTGTGGAACTTGTTGTTCCATTGTTCGTCTTTCGTTGTTTGTTCTTGTGTGTTGTGAGGCACAAACGTTTTTAATAAGTCATTTAATATAAGTTATTTTTTAAGGGGATACACCCAGTGAATATTTACAAAAGATTTTCTTTAGTATCCCCCTGTCTCAGTGAATTACATTTTTGATTAAAAAAAAAGAAATAATATAAAATATTTTCACATGTAAGCTCCTTCCCTGAAAAAAGTAATCTGAAAATTGTCATTTTTTCAATAAATCGCTATTTATTATTGAAAAAAATGCAAATAACAAAACCTCCACAAAGTTGCTATCAACACATTCGAAACAATCAGTGCTATAAAATTATATTTGGTGAACGCCGTAAGAAAAACAAAAACAAAATTGCTGAGTTTGATTATTCTGCCTCATAAAAATGAAAGAAAAAGTGGTCAAAAAGTTGTATACACCCCAAAATGGTACAAATGTCAACTCTCATACATGGCTCATACAGCTCCGTAGATGGAAAATTAAAAAACTTATCACTCTGAATATGGCGATGCAAATACATTTTTTTCTATGAAAAATGCTTTTATATGTCCCAAAGTAGTTAAATCTAAAAAACTAACAGCATAAATTTGGTATCACCGGAATCGTAATGACCCACAGGATAATAATAGCATATCACTTATACCATGTGGTCAGCAGTATACAAAGAAAATAATCTCAGAGTTGCGTTTTTTTGTGCATCTCAGCTCCCAAAACACATAATAAAATTTTTTTTAAAAAGTCACAAGCATCCCAGATTGGTACCAACGAACACGCTAAGTCATCCAGCAAATGACGAGCATAGGAAAAAATAAAAAGTCATTGCGCACTGGAAACACGTGGGAAAGTTCTAAAAGCTGCAGATTCCGGGTGATAAATCTTGAGTTTTGTTCATCAGATAACTTCTGTTGTGTTGCAGAAAAAAAACTATTAGCTTAAAAAATCTGCAATAAAAATGAAATTTTCAAATTTCTCCTCCACTTTGCTTTAGTTCCTGTGAAACGCCTAAATAGTTAGCAAATTTATAAAGGCCGTTTTTAAAACTTTGAAGGGTGCACTTTTTAAAATGGGTTGATTTATGGGGGTTTCTAATATATAGGCCTCTCAAAGTTACCTAAGAACTAAATCCCTTAACCCCTTAATGACGCGGCCCGCTTTTTCTTTTTCCATTTTCGTTTTTTCCTCTCCCCTTCAAAAAAATCGTAACTCCTTTATTTATCCATTGACGTCGCTGTATGAGGGCTTGTTTTTTGCGGGACGACTTGTATTTTTCAATGGTGCTATTTAATGCACCATATAATGTACTGAAAAACTTTAAAAAAATTCTAAGTGGAGTAAAATGGAAAAAAAACGACATTTCACCATCTTTCAGTGCGTGTTTGTTTCTACGGCGCACAAACGGCAACAAAAGTGACCTGATAACTTTATTCTATGGGTCGGTACAATTACTACGATACCAAACTTGTATAGTTTTTTTTTACTGTACTATTTTTTTCAATTATTTTCTGTGGTCATTTTGTGCGCAAAATAACCTTTTTATTTTTCCGTCGACGTAGTTGAGCGAGGGCTCATTTTTTGCGGGATGTTCTGTAGATTCTGATAGTACCAATTTGGAATACATATGACTTTTTGATCGCTTTTTATTGCGTTTTTTCTGGGAGACAGGGCAACTAAAAAAATGCATTTCTGGCGTGTTTTTTTTCCTGACGACGTTCACCATGCGGGAAAAATAATGAGCTACTTTGATAGTTCGGACTTTTACGGACGCGGCGATACCAAATACAAATTTTTATTTTATGATTTAGATTTTTTAATAATAGATATGGCAAAAAGGGGGTGATTTCAACTTTTATAACTTTTTTTTTACAATTAAAAAAACGTTATTGTTTTTTTAACTTTACTTTAAAGTCCCCCTGGGGGACTACAACCAGCGATGCTTTGATTGCTCCTGCAGTATGACATAATGCTATAGCATTACGTCATACTGCCATTTAACAGGCAGTCTATCAAGCCACCCCACGGGGATGGCTTGATAGGCAGTCTGGTAAGGCGGCCCTGGGGCCTTTCAGAAGGCCCCCGGTTGCCATGACACCTGCAAGGCTCCCCTGATCTCACCGTGTAGGGCCGTGCGGGACCCCTGAACGTCATTCAGGGCATTTAAATGGTTAATAGCTGCGATCGGCTGAACGGCCGATAGCGGCTATTGCCCGCGGGTGTCAGCTGTAACAAACAGCTGATGCCCGCACTGTATGAAGAGAGGTTGCCCCGCAACCTCTCTTCATACACACCCCTCCGCTCCATGACGTACCTATACGTCATGGAGAGGTAAGAGGTTAAAAAATACATTTTGTTAATTTAATCAATTGTACTTACACACTTTTTGATGTCCAAAATAAATAATGGTGCCAGCAGACAGCACACATGGGGGAAATGTTATTTTTTTTAGTGATCATGGTAATCTGTCAGAAAAATACAAAATTTAAAAATTGCACATTTTCCAAAAATTACTGTAAATTTAGGAATTTTTGACCAAAATGTGTCATGAAAAATCATTCAGAATCTGCATAAATAAAAGCATTCCAAAGTTATTACCAAATAACTTATTAAAGTTAGGAATGTTAGATTTGGAAAAGAGTCCTGATCAGGGAGGCCAAAACTGGGGAATGGGTTAATGATTAACTTACCAAATTGTTTGGAGTGGACTACAAAATGGACATATTTTGACATGGTATTTGGGAGGATTCCCAGGTGGAACAAGCTAGAACATAAAGGACCACTCCAACGAAAACACATTTTTCAATCCTCTGTGTATTACAGCCACTTCGATACAGTGCAGCCCCCTGTCTGATGCTTATCAGGCACCTTATTGATGATGATATTTTTTACTTTCAGTTTCAAATCAATCATATGATGCATTAGCACAGCATTAACTAAAGGCAGTACCTGTGTGACCAGAGCTGTGTGATCATCAGTAACTGTGATAGGAGAGTCTTTGTTCCCCCCTAGGCCGTTTTTGCGGTAGGTTCAGGTTCACAGATTGTGAAATTGACTATTTTTAGACAGCATAAACCCAAGTGAATGTGAGCTGGTCAGAATTGATATCACATGACCATTTTAAGAAAAAGAGGCTATAAATTTCAGAAAGAAAGGAATAACTAACTAAGATAACCAATATATATAGGGGGGAACAGCTACATAATAAATGAAAAAAACAAATCATCGGAGTGGTCCCTTTAAAATTTCCAGTAATTTGAGATTTCTTGGTAGGTATAGATAGAGCATGAGCCTATATATCCATCCTCAGATACACTGTTTTGCACAATTTTATGCTACATATTTATTATGACCTGGTCAAGGAGCAAAAAATGGTGCCCAAATCAAAGTGTGTGAGATAGATAGATAAATAGATATGAGACAGATAGGTATTAGATAGATACCGTAGATAGATAGATAGATAGATAGATAGATAGATAGATAGATAGATAGATAGATAGTTGAATAGTTGATATGAGAGAGATGGAGAGATAGATGGATAGATATGAGATAGATAGATAGATAGATAGGTAGATATGAGATAGATAGATAGATATGAGATAGATAGATAGATAGATAGATAGATAGATAGATAGACAGATATGAGATAGATAGATAGATAGATAGATAGATAGATAGATAGATAGATAGATATGAGATAGATAGATAGATATGAGATAGATAGATAGATAGATATGAGAGAGATAGATAGATATGAAAGAGATAGATAGATAGATAGATAAATAGATATGGCATAGATAGATAGATAGATAGATAGATAGATAGATAGACAGATAGATATGAGATAGATAGATAGATATGAGAGAGATAGATAGATATGAGATAGATAGATAGATAGATATGAAAGAGATAGATAGATAGATAGATATGGCATAGATAGATAGACAGATAGATATGAGATAGATAGATAGATAGATATGAGATAGATAGATAGATAGATATGAGATAGATAGATAGATAGATAGATAGATAGATAGGAGATAGATAGATAGATAGGAGATAGATAGATAGATAGATAGATAGATATGAGATAGATAGATAGATAGATATGAGAGAGATAGATAGATATGAGATAGATAGATAGATAGATAGATAGATATGAAAGAGATAGATATGGCATAGATAGATAGACAGATAGATATGAGATAGATAGATAGATAGATAGATATGAGATAGATAGATAGATAGATAGATAGATAGATAGATAGATAGATAGATAGATATGAGATAGATAGATAGATATGAGATAGATAGATAGATAGATAGATAGATAGATGATAGATAGATAGATAGATATGAGATAGATAGATAGACAGATAGATATGAGATAGATAGATAGATAGATAGATAGATATGAGATAGATAGATAGATATGAGAGAGATAGATAGATAGATATGAAAGAGATAGATAGATAGATAGATAGATATGGCATAGATAGATAGATAGACAGATAGATATGAGATAGATAGATAGATAGATAGATATGAGAGAGATAGATATGAGATAGATAGATAGATATGAAAGAGATAGATAGATAGATATGGCATAGATAGATAGACAGATAGATATGAGATAGATAGATAGATATGAGATAGATAGATAGATAGATAGATAGATAGATAGATATGAGATAGATAGATAGACAGATAGATATGAGATAGATAGATAGATAGATAGAGATGAGATAGATAGATAGATAGATATGAGAGAGATAGATAGATATGAGATAGATATGAAAGAGATAGATAGATAGATAGATATGGCATAGATAGATAGACAGATAGATATGAGATAGATAGATAGATATGAGATAGATAGATAGATAGATAGATATGAGATAGATAGATAGATAGATATGAGATAGATAGATAGATAGATAGATATGAGAGAGACCGATAGATAGATATGAGAGAGATAGATAGATATGAAAGAGATAGATAGATAGATATGGCATAGATAGATAGATAGACAGATAGATATGAGATAGATAGATAGACAGATAGATATGAGATAGATAGATAGATACATAGAATAGATAAAGGTGACCAGATGTCGCGATTTAGGGACTGAGGCCACTGTGGGGGTCACTATTACTACTGAAGCTACTGTGGGGGTGACTATTACTACTGAAGCTACTGTTGGGGTCACTATTACCACTGAGGCTACTGAGTTGCAATTTTTGGGACTTGCTCCAGAACTGTATCTTTTTTACATCACAACTCCCTAGCTGAATACATATGCCTTTTTAGCTCTTGCCTTTATCTCAAATCATTTAAGGCCGGTTCAGAGGTTCTGCCGCAGATCTGGTTCAAAATACCAGAAGACGGGCAGCTGAGTAGAAACCCATGGACCCCATTATGGTCAATAGGGTCTGTTCAGCGCTGTTTGGTTCCTGATGAAACATACTGGTGGATACTAAGTCATTATACCTGAAAATTGGAGAGACATTGGGGCACATGTATTACTGGTGTTGCCCCAGAGTTCTAGGGTAGAGGCCTTTTTATATAGCACAAGCATTGTACAAATAATCGTTAGATCACGTTGTTTGTACAATAATTTGGGGGTATAAATGTGTGCAGCAAAGGAACGATCAGAAATAAATAGTTATTGCTAATCAAATCTTTCATGCGGACCTAAAAACCATCATTCATCCACCAGTGCATCGTTTGGTAGAAGCAGGCGTCGTACGATTTGCCAAATAGAGAATTTTTTTAAATTCACTTTAATCTGAACGCACTTTTTTTTCTTATCCCTAGCTACTTCAAAGTAAGGACCACTGCACACCAATAATCTCTTCCTCCCTCAGGGACTGGTCATCCGTAAACATGGGCTAGCAAGATGCCATTATGCCCAATGACTGGTGGGATATCTCCCAGGATTGACTGTAAAAAAAGACAAATGAGAAATTTAGGCACTCAATTAAAGGTACAGTGATTTCTTCTGCATTGTCGTCTTTGATGTAGGAGTGGGAGGTGTCACCTGTGTGGTTGATGGTCTTTGTCACACAGGTGTGTCCTTCAAACAATTGTTGAGGGACATCCCTGGAGCTTTGTATGTAGGTTCTTTGAAGAGCGGCAGAGCAGAAACAAGTCAATTACACCTTTTGACAGGTGCAATACCATGTGTGTGGGGATCAGAGGTGACCCATCTCCTGAGCAATCGGAGGGAACAATAGTCTAAGACCTGAGAGCGCAGTCTCTACAATGTCCTTCTTTCTTTGGATTTAGACTCTCTTTTCTTCACTCTCCCATCTGTTAAACCTTTTCTTCTTCAATCTCAGGTGGCATCTTAGACTTAAGCACCAAACTCATTTCTTTACCCATCTTGACCTTTGCAGACTTGGTCTGGACCATAAAGAAATCCAGACAGCAGATGTAATAAAATGACAAAAATGAAAATGTACTTTAGATAGTTAAGCTAGTCATAGACATTAGTTTTATTTTGGTCAGCCCCAATGTTTGACATCATACGTACAAGCACACTGTGGAGAGTCCTTCAACTTCAATCATCTGGGATGATTTAGTGTATCCTGCACTGAGCAGAGGGTTGGACCCGATGACCATGGAGGTCCCTTCCAACTCTACCATTCTATGATTTTATGATTAGCTATCAAGGTCTGACTATCACATTTTTCCATCCTCTTCTAGATAAAAAATTCATATTCACTCAGTAGAAGATGCATGAAATGTCTGTGGACAACTTCATCCAAATGATCTTGAGTCGTCTCTAAAGTTATTCCAGATCATGATTCTTCTGCTTCCTGACTAAGTTGGTCCAATGCAAGACCTTGGGTGACAGAGTGAGCCCTTTGTCTACCCCAAACCTTGACTTACAAGTATGCCCAAGTCAAGGAATGTCCCAGGAACCATTCCAAGGTCAGAGGTCTTCATATCTACCCAGGTTTACCTGATGCTTGATGCTTCCCTTACTTCTTATTCCCGCAGTTCTCACACTTCATTCTTTGACATTTGGGTCTGGAAGCAAGGGGATATTAAGAAATGTAAGGTCTAACAGGGTAGATGCTAATTTTCTTCTCTAACTTTCTATTCTTTGCTGAGCAAAGTGTTTCATGTTTCATACTTGTATGGTTGACTATAATACCAATAATAAGCTGACTTTTGTGATGTCATCAGTTAAAAAAGTGATGTCAGCAGCCAGTGATTTGGTGATTGTTGACTACTTCTCAGTCTTCCAAGTGTTAATGGAAGCTCACCAGGTGGAAACATTATACGAGTCTGAAAATGGAGCTTCATCTTGAAGGAGGACATATTCAAATGTAAAGACAAATCTAATGTGGGATCTCAGCCATGAATGGGGTAAAGTCCCATCATGGATCCACAAGATTTGATGCATTGTCATTAAAGGGGCTAATCTTTAGCTTTTCCATGTGAAATCTGTGGAAAAAAAGTGATATGAAAAAATTCTGTGAATGTGGCATAGTTCTGCTTTAGGCATGAAAAAAGAAGAAAAACATAGTATCAACATCAACTTTGTGAAGTGTTGCAAGTTGTGATTCACAAGTAGAATTATCCCATAAAACAAAATTCTTTCTTTTCTAGGATCCCAGAATTAGAAGGGGAACTCATCAGTAATATAGGTGATCATTCACTGTATTTCCCATGCTCTTGATTAGTGAATCATGAGATGATATACTTCCAGGGATTATATCTGTAACTGCACACGTTTCAACTGAAGTATTTACTGGGGCATTATATCATACTTTATGAACAGAGGGATTATAGATGATTGCATATCGTAAAACATGGAGACCATTGTACTTAATGGAGACTCCTGCCTGACTCAGTACCCACACCCTAAATAGGTACATGACCCTCATGTGCACAAACCACATGCACTATCCTACTAAAGGTATTTGGGACTCCCCTATCAGTAGAATTAATCGGGTCTTATTTGCATGTCACATGTCCTAAACCACGCTACATAGGATGCAGACTCTTGTGTAGTGGCCCAAAGTCACTGTGGCCCCTCCAGAATGAATGCTACATGTAGATTGTATTGTCTTGTATTTTGTCTGGTATAGCATCTTAAATGTGAAGTGAATTAGCTAAATGTACTAAGGTTTGCAGAAATAAGAGTGCAGCGTCCCATTGGGAGACCACGGACACCTGATATACGTGGGGAGCTGGGAGGGTATAGTGCTGATGTGTCACGGTGGAACTTACCAGACTCCTTCCCAGAGGGACACATGCAGCCGGTGCCAGAGTATCACTGTAGTCCACCTCGGACACCCCTAGGATAGGGAGATGTCCACTAAACAGGATAACAGTGGTTGTAGTTATCACGGGTGACGCCACCGTTCCTACACACATCGGTATGACCCTCAGTGGAGATAAATACAGCCACAGACAGTCCTGAGTACTACGGGTCCCTAGGAACGGTTAGGGACCGGCACAAACTTTACTTGCAATTTTGAAAATAGGTAATACAAGGCAGTTCAGTAGTAGACATTACAGTGCACGTAAATGACTTCAGAACATAGTACCTCTACACGGCTCTCATAAGCTCAAAGACGCACATGTGTAAGCAGAGATTATTATCTTGCAGTACCTCCACCCCGACTTGGAGACACGTGGGTGGGACAATTAAAGGGTGTACCTCTACGCTGTGATCCTGGCTCTGAACGGCTGCGTAGGAAAATTAGATAATTAATTAGTACCTTTGCACTGGCCTTGGAAGGAAGTGATTACTCACAGATGCTCTCTCTTACTCTTGGGGGCTCACTCCATGTACATCCAACACACAAGCAGCATGGGAATCTCTCCTTCCCTTCCATCTTCCCCACAGGAAGGCTGAAGGTGCCTTACTGTGGCTCTGTGTTAGCTGGACCTCAGGGGGTGGGCAAGATAGAAGACCTGCTACTCTAGAAGATGGAACTCCTTTCCCGCTCTCAGTCACTCCTAGTTATACCTTCTCTCATATCAAATCACATGACAGACTTGATACATTAACATGCAGGCTTTGGATTTTATGGTAAGTTAACCTCTCAACTGCCGCACCTGTGCAATACTCACTCTGAAAATTACAAGACCGGCTTGCACAGTGCATCTACATGAGACAAACATCTATGACATTATTTATGGAGGGAACCAGGATGAAGTACTGGGTCACTACAAGAAGGTTAGGCCTCCTGCACACGGACGGGTTGGACCCCACATGCGGGATTACCACAGCGGAGTTCAATCCGGTGACTGGCAGGTGACCCCTGCGTAGCTGTCCGGCGGCTTCTATCTGTGCTGTGCATGTGCCCGCCGGCACTTCATTGCGCATGCGCAGTAGCCGCTGACACTGGGGGGTGACGCATATCCTGCGATACTTAAGCAGTGCTCACTGCGGAAGTGCAGCAGGACACGGGACGGCTTCTATTGACTTCAATGGAAGCCAGCCGCACGTAACCCACACAAAATCCCTTATGCTGCAACTTCTTCTCCGCGAACGGAAAATCGCAATCGGTTTTTGCTCGTGGAAATGAAATGGCATTTTGCCATTGAATGCTATGGGCAGTATTTGCTGCAGAGTCTGGAGGTGGACGCCCGCCGCGGACACTGCAATGCAAATACGCCCGTGTGCAGGAGGCTTTAAAGTCTGCAAATGTGTTGTCTGTGTCTGGAAATGTATTATTTTGTGTTGTGAGTTGGAAGTCATGTGATCATGCTTCATATATGTGTTTGCAAAGTGGAATGCAAGAGAGTCGTTGGTCAGTCAGTAAGAGACTGTAGTCTAGTCTGCAAGAGGGAGAGGCAGATGTGTCTGGACCTCCACAGACACTGATCCGTCTCTGCGTGGATAATGGAAGAGGCTGCTCGATTTCCTGAGAGTGGCCCTTGGACTACTACCCACAGGAGTTCTTTCCACTAAGCAGAGGAGAGGAGATCGCCAAGCAGCGCTGAGAGTCAGCTGTGAGTGTTGACATGTTGAGAGTCTGGAGGACTGAGGAGTGTGTATTCCAGGAGCGGAGCTCTACAGATAACTGGGACTGTGGGCCTGATATTCATCCTGAGTTTTGCCTCCCTGTCTCACCACCAACTTTGCCCGTACCGGTGCTTTGCTCTGACCTATGTTCTGTTGGACTTTTTATTATTGGTGTTTACAAGTAAAGCAACATTGCCGACCATTCCCGGCTTTGTTTTCAACTATACTCTGTGTGTGTATGTGTGTGAACTATCATTCTATCATCCAGCTTCACCGCAGAGGAAGAAATGGTGGCATCATGTGACTGTAAGTTCCAAACCGCAGCCCAGTTCATTGTTTCCCTTGAAGTCTTCCCCTAAGCAGTGGCCAGGACGGCTTTTGTTCATCCCTTACTGGTAGGAGATAGTAGAGCCACCATGACATCTCTACCCCTGCCATCTCCTCGGCCGTGGGCCCGTTCCTCGCCCGCTGCACCTGGAGGTGTCAGGGATAGTTTGTGATGCGAATTGCACACTATTGGATATACAGGTTATGCCGCTGCACACAAGCCGTCCATCATGAAGCTCAATGCATCAGCAAATCTACAATGGTGCAAGGAACATCGTCCATGCACAGAGTCCTGACCTGAACACTACTGAACATCTTTGGGATGAACTGGAACGTTGGGAACTTGCCAGATGTTTGCAGAATGAATGGAGGGAAATACCAGCTGAAGTGTATCAGATGTTAGTAGAAAGTATACCATGGAGAGCATCCAATGTCATTAGGGCCAAAGGAGCCCCACTAAGTATTAACATATGGAAATAATGATTTCTTCTGATTCTTGGTTAGGTGTCCAATTACTTTTGGTAGGATAGTGTATATGACCAGAGATAACTTAGTCACATTGGGCAATAAACACTGAGGCTCTGAGCTGGTGTTCAAGGCTTCAGCTTTGAATTACTAGATCAGACTGGGGTTGATATTCTATCTATCTATCTATCTATCCCGTATCTATCTATTTATCTATCTATCTTCTATTTATCTATCTATCAAAAAATTCTTCTGACTCTCTGTCCCCTCTATGAGGTATCCAGGCTTTTATGAATTGTAGACTTATTCTATAAGTGTAAGCGGTTCAACATCCCCACCGAAAGCTCCTTGTATGATCTGCTCAGATGGAACGTCTCAGCTGCTAGAATGTGACTCTGGAAGTAATTGTGAAAAGTTGGATTATAGGAACACCATTATCAATCATCATCAGTAGGGTCATTCCAGGGGTTGGGAAGAAGATGCAGTCGTCATGAGCTCATACTGGGCCAGAAACACAATCCAGCAGTAAATGTAATGCTGTCACCGAGAGACTCCATCTAGTGAATGTGCTTCCTGAAGTGCTAGTCAAGGGCAGGCGAACTAGCATGGCATATAATGTATGCTAATAATCAATTTATTCATTCACCCTTTCATTCAAAAGTATGTTGATTCTTATTTTCATTAATTTAGTTTTTCCTTCCTTTCCCTATTAATGTGCATATTCTTTCGTCCATCGACCTATTAATTCATATACCTCTATACTCCTTTTAGTTGATTCATTCATTCATTAGTTCATCCAATCATATAGTCACCAATTTTTTCATACACCTTTATACTCCTATTACTTCATTTATTAATTAATTCATTCATATATTCGTTATTGTTTTCTATTCATTGATCCATACACGGCTTCATTCATTGGTACACCGATTTTGACAATTTGTATATTCATTCATTCGATTATTCATCCACTAACTGCAATATGAACATTTATAGATTAATTCATCATTCATTCATCCATTCACCAATTTGTATACACATTTACCCATTAAGTCATTCATCCATCAATTTGTCCATTATATATTTATTCATTAGTTCTTTCATTGCTTTCCCAATTCATTGAGCCACTCATTCATCCTTTCATTTACAAATGTGTCCAATTCTTATTTCCACTAATTTAGTTTCTCATTAAGTCATTCCTGCAATTATTCAATAATTCCTTAATGTACACATTCAGTCATATCCCTATTAATGTGTGTATTCTTTCATACTTCAGTTTATTAATTCATATACTTCTGTCCACTTAATTACTTAATTAGTTCCATCACTCAGCATTTTATTCATTCATGTATTCACCAGTTTTCCATTCATCAATCCGTAAATTGAAGCATTTATTGGTTCACTAATTTTACAGTTTGAATATTCACTAACTCATTGGCTCATTCATTCATTAATATCACCAATCAGTACATTTACACATTATTACACCAGTCCGTCATACTTTCATTCATTCAGTCACTCATTTATCCATCTATTTCTTCATTTATATATTTATTCATCAGTTCTTTTATTCATTTCCCAATTTATTAATCCATTCATTTGCTCTTTCATTCACAAACTTGTTCATCTGCTTATCAATTTATTAATTCATTTTCCCATTGATATATTCATCCTTTCATTCATATATTCATCCTTTCATTCATATATTCGTCCTTGCATTCGCAACTTGTTTAGTCATTATGACTATATATTTTAATGTTGATTTAGAAATAACAAGGAGTTCGTCACAGACGTTTTGGTATACTCGATCTATGGTTTTAAATCCCCCAGAACAACACTGACATGCGTTTTTTTGTTCTTCTGAGTTGGGTTTTTCTCCACAAACCCTCCCACGCCTCAAAAATATATTAGTAGACTACCTGATGTCTTATGACATAGCCGAAAATATTGGGCTGTTCCAAGCCACATGGCGACTGTGGGAACCATAGAGAGTAGGAGCGGCTGATGTTGACCTCATACCCCTTTCCTATAGCTAATGAGGACCTTCTATGGCTTTCTCTTCTTCATAGGCACTAAAAGATTAACAAAATGGAGAGCAGAAGCATCCCAATGACCACAATACCCTTTGATTTTGCAAGGTATGGGCAGTGGAAAAAGATATACACCCTGCGCTGTTCTATCTCAGAAGAGGACCCCATTTTGATTTCTACTCCGAAGCCAACTTCCTTGGCCAAAGTCAACCATTAGAATGACCAGACCTCAACAACTGCAAATTCTTAGGAAATTTGTGGCCTGGAATTCTAGAGATATTAAAGTGAAGCCCAAAAAGTTGTGTGACTCTACATAATATCAGCATTATCGTGTCTTTCTCTGCTAGGTTTACTGCATATTTGCTCCGAGTCTCTACTAGTTTCTTAGATCTCTTCAAAACGGGTTTGATCTTTTTTTATTTCCCATTCTGTATCGCTCTCCAAGCCTCTCCTGGTTAGTACATGGAATTCAATGTTATTCTATGCATCTGATGAGGTTAGGAAATGTAAAGGGAGTAATTGGTTCAGTGTGTGCTGTATGCGCCGTACCCTCCTCCAGCATGTCAGATGGAAAACATAATTATAGACTATAAGATGGAGGAAGGGATACAAAGTGGGGGAGCACAGAGGCATCTATTTATAAAATGCCACAATGCATCGCATGGAGATCCAATGGAGAACAGCTGAGTGTCTTATATGCAGGCAAAGTCAGTGATTTAAGAAATGTGGAATCATCTACTGGTACAATCAGTTTAAGGAGAAGCTTGAAAAACACTTCTTCGAATTGAGTTAAAAGAAATCTGTACCTAATACATGTATTCCTTACTAGATATATATATAGCATGTTATTGTATATTATACATGGATGTAAAGGGGGAAATGTAGTATTACTGTACTCCATTCAGATTTATTGGCGACTGGGAAATATATGACAAGGCCAAGTCGGTCATAGCGGTAGTAATCTATTACAAGACCCCAGGGAAACTAGGCTATAATAGACTAACCCAGGGGTGTAGCTAAAGGCTAATGGGCCCGGGCGCAAAAATTTATCTTGGGGCCCCCCAGCTTCTGTTAACCGAGGCGTAACTTGAAGCTCCTAGGCTCCAATGCAAAACCTGTAACAGGACCCCCAACTATAATGGTTTATTCATAGTACTGAACTACCTATATGGAGAAGAGGGACCTTATGGGCCCCCTAAGGCTTCTGGGCCCTGGTGCAACTGTATCCCCTATAGTTACGTGAGTGGACTATTCACAATTTGCCTGAGGTAATACCCTGTTTCCCTGAAAATAAGACATAGCATGATTTTCCAGAATTTTTGAGGATGCAAAATGATTTTTCAGGCTTTTTGAGGATGCTTGAAATATAGGCCCTACTCCAAAATTAAGCCCTGCTAACAGTTAATTAAAAAAGTCAATTTAAATAGTGTCCAGGCAGCTATACATGTAAAAAAGTTAAACCTTTTTGAACAAAAATTTATATAAGACTCTGTCTTATTTTCGGGGAAACACGGGTATAATCCAAATTATGGTATGCCTTTACTAAGAGGTATAATCTTTATTGCTATGCATTAAAAAGGGGTATTTAAAAACTTAGTATCTTCCACGAGGTGCTCTAAAAAACAGATTTTAGCTATATTCCATACTTATTAAATAACTAGGTATATAAAGAAGGAGAAATTCTATGTAACTATTATTGTATATTAGCATCAATTGTTCAATATACTGAAATTAAAAAGCAACAAATAGGCCTGCCGACATGTTTCACCACTTCAGTAGCATCATCAGGGTTTGGGGCTTAATGGCCATTGGGTTAGGATAGGATACTTGAACCACCGTACAGTCTAGGGAAGGTGGCAGGGACTGCATGGATTAATTTAAGGGTGGGAACAGGAAGCACGTGGGGAAGGTGTACAGGAGATGATTGGTCAGCTTCTTTTAAAAGAGGAGGAGTTTAAAGCTAAATAAAAGGGAAGGGAACGGTTGCTTCCCCTTCTCTTACCTCTGTGCCAGTTGGCTGCTCCTGTTGGGGTTGACCAAGAGGAGCTTTTGTGCCAGATGGCACAGTGGTTCACCCAGGAAGGCACAGCCTGCCTCCATAACTTCATGCCGCAGCAGTCTTCACAGGCCGGAGAGGAGTGTAGCATTGTGCTCTCATATAGGCCGCAGCAAGTAACCCAGCCACCCTCCAAGCTTAGCCCCTCTCCTAGTTCGCACGCAGTCAGGGAGGAGATGCAGAGCGAGCTGTGCAGCAGGCGGGTGAGTACCGGGGTGGGCCAACAGCTTCCTCCCCTGAGCTGATCTCTTCTATTTCTCCTCCACAGCGGTCTCTCTCTATTCCAGGGTATAGTCATGGGTGGAGTACACAGCAGGAAGGCATACCCCGCGCTGGGCCTGACCACCATCCTTCCTCTAACAAGACATGGAAACTGCCTCTGCACTAGCCCCTATGCCTGGCCTTGCTGCTGGAGCTGCATTCGAGGCTAGGCCCTGCCCCCAAGATGGTGCCAGCCCACTAACATGGGATACTGCTACTCTCCCCTTATTACCCTTAGTATCACAAAATCGCCTTTCTTTGGTATCGAGATCGATATTCAAGAGATGGTTTTCTACCACCCCTATCTGAAGATTTGGAGTCAGTTGGGCTTAAGAAAGAATTTCTTAGAAATTGCAATTTTCAGAATTGTTATAGCTGTTGAATTCTGGGGTGAGCTCATGATAAATAGATGGATTTGTTTCTGGACCATCAATATGTCTATAGTTGAAGCACTCTCTATCGTCAGGCTTCTTGCCGATGTTGGCGCTGTTGCGGCAATTAGTTTTAAAATGCTTCCAACTGAATATTTGGTTCAGAGCGATGCATGTGCCTGGAGTGGATAATAGGATAGCTGATGCTTTTTTTCATTTTCAGATATCCTATTTCCACACGTTTTATCCGGATGCATTGGAGAGCGGGAAGCCATGCCCCGAGCACTTGTGGTCCTTTGTTGAGGCCAACTGTTAGACATGGTTCAGAGATCTGTGGTTTCGTTGACATGGAGGAGCCATTGCAAAGCGTGGACCATGTGGTTGGAGTCTACTGGTAATATGTTCTTTGTGGGTGAATCAAAGCATTTTAAGGTTAGGATTGATTATTTGTCTCACTTGCGTTGCATGGCGGTGTTTGCATCCATGGTTAACAAGGGTTTGTCTGGGGTTGTGTTCATGCTCAAATTATGATGTGTCAGGGATGGGAAGAAGGAGTTTGTTGTGCATCAAGTCCTTAAGGGATGGAAGAAAGACTAAGTTAATAGTGGTAGGAGGCGCCCGGTGTCTTTCGCACTTTTACAAAAAATTGTGGGTGTTTTGCATGGGGTGTGTAGGGATGCATATGAAATGCTCATGTTTAAATCGGCTTTTGAGATCGCTTTTTTCGCAGCCCTTCAGTGGGTGAATTGATAGCTCCTAGTGTTACGGGCCGTGGTTGTTTGTTGAGCTCTGATGTGATTTGCTCTTACAACAGTTTGTGTTTTTTATTTCAGGTTTGTTAGTGCCTCAAATTTGGAATATGGGGCATTCATTCGTTTATGGGGCAGCGCGAAGCACTGAGAGTCGCCCCATGAAACCTCAGTCTATTTTCAATTGAGGTGTACTGGAGAGGCATCGGCAGGTTACGGTGAGTGAAAATATTACCTGAAGTCATGGTGTCACGGAACTGGGGTCCGGGTACTGGAAGTCCCTAAAAGCTACCCGCAACCCCTGTCCCTAACTACTTGCCCCCTGGGCTAGGCCCCAGGGCGACAACTGGGCGACGGTCCCTATACTCACTAGGGAAGAGGGGCAGGGGGTCAGACTTACAAACAAATACAGAGACAAACAGACACAGACGCAAGTCAGGAAGTCCGGGTCGGCAACAAGAGAATACGCGGTTCCAGGGATCAGGCGAGGTCAAAGTCAGGTCCAAAAGCAAAGGGTCACAACAGGAAATCAGATCAGAATAACGCAGGTGTAGCCTGGAGACAAACATGCACTGGCAATGCTGGAAGGAAAAAGGCACGTTTAAATGCTGTCAAATCTCCCGCCCCAGCAGCTGATTGGGGCGGGGAGCCTGCCAGCAGCCAGACGCAGACCTAAGTCAGCAAATGCAGAGACCCAGACATCCAGCAACGAGTGCAGAACATGCTGATAGAATGTCATGGCAACAGAGACGGCATCGCCGCATCCCCAGCAACCTGATTACCGGGGCGCTGCCTCCTGAGCACAGGAGTGTGCGACCGGAGCCAATGTCCGGGACCCCGGCGGCCAGGGGAGGTCACCAAGACCGGGGCTCCCCTGCGTCGCATCCGATCAGCTCGGGTGATAGGATCGGTGGTGCGGGCACGGAGACCCCGAGAGCAGGCGGTCCTGACACATGGTGGCTTGCCAGTATTGTAATGGGTCATTGATCTCAGTGCTTCACACCAGGAACAATGACCCAAGCCAGTTGAAATTGTCTGTGTTGTTGTCTTTGTTGGAGCACAAAAATAAGATGTTACCTGGCTGTATCCTGGTGTGGTTGTCAGTGGTTGCACGAAAATGTTGGCGTGGTGCAAGGGATCAAGGGGCGAAAGAGAGATCACAAAGGCTTTTGAAGGTATCTTCCATTCTGTGCGTACTCTTGGGGTCCATTTGAATCCTATTGGCTTGGACATTTTTATATCTGATTTGCAAGATGGGGTCGAAAGAGCCTTCAGCTTTGTTTGATATGGATGGTCGAAGAGCAGTCTAGGTCATTTGGCCTTCCTCCTTGGCGGTGTTCAAGGCTCTGAAGGCTCTTGGAGACCAAGATGTTGCTTAGCAGTGATCTACATAACAGGAAGAAGGTTTCAAGGCCTTATATTGATGCCCTTCAGAGTGGTGTTGTTCTCCTGTTTAAGTTTTATAAAGTTGTAATGTAAAAATAGTGTCAAATACATATATCCTTCTAACAGTGTGCCTGGGCTCTTTATGGAAAGTTGATTATAGCTACTGTAAAATTGGAAGCGAAGATGGTACCTCGATGCAGTCTCAGCTATCTACTAAAGATCGACTATTGAGCAGCATGTGGAGGGTACTGAATTTTTAAATACCACTTTATAATGCATACCAATAAAGATTATATCTTTTAGTAAAGGGATACCATAATTTGGGTAATATCGCCTCAGGCAAATTGTGAATCGTCATAGGGATAGTAACTCTCTGACTTATAACCCAAAGCAGAGGACCTGCTTCTATAATGTCCATACATCCTTATAGAAGATAAGTTTTATCTTAAAGGAACAATTTCTGATATATCGGAAAGGTGGCCGTACACTTGTGATAAAAGTTACCCCAAATGGCTAATTTGGGCTATTTCCAGCAACTATTGCAAAAAAAAAAGTAATTGCTCGGGATGGCCCATGGCAGACTTAGATGTGCTAAAAATCAAATTTGTCATATTGTAAAATTGCCAACTGATTCAGATGAAATTGCAAGTGTAGCATGATTGAAATTGGTTGATTATGCCATTTTTTGCAAGCTTAACTATGGTGTAAAGTAAAGAAAAAAGTCCATATTCACCTAAGTGTCCCCTTGTCCATCGCAGGAGCCCCAGTCAGCACCGCTGCATAGCCGGCTGAGGCTGATAGCTGGCAAATGCTGTATTTTGTTATAATTAGTGAAAGGAAATATTAAGGCTAGGTTCACACAGGGTGGAATTGCCGCGGAATGTCCGTGCGGACTTTCTACACGGACATTCCGCCCGCGTTTTTAATCCCGGGATTAGCCAGTAGAGTGGACGAGATTTGCAAAAATCTCGTCCACTCACTGCGGCCAATTAGTTGCGGCCAAACCGCACTAAAAATTGCCATGCGGCGCGGAAATCAAAGACGTAGCATGTCAATTCTTTGTTTGTTTCCACAGCGGCCTCTCTCCTCTGTATGGGGAGAGATAGCTGCAGCAGAATGCCGACGACGAAACCGCTTTAAATTCCGCATCTAAAGGCCGCAGGTTTTGAAGCTGCGCTTATCCCGCGGACATCTCGCGCTTTTTCCGTGCGGTCATTCAGCGGAATTTTGAAAAGTAGTAAAAGTTCAACCCCTGTTTCCCGCTTTTTCACAAAGTCAAAACAATTTAAATTATTAACATATTTGGTACTGCCATGTCCATCCCAAATATCAAAATATAGCTACATTTATCACGCTCGGTGAATGCTGCAAAGATGGAAAAAAAATTACACAATGCCAGAATAGCTTTTTTTGTCATTAAAAAAATTAAATAAAAAGTGATCAAAAGGTTGTGCGCACCCCATATTGGTATCGATAAAAACTACAGTTCACCATTTGAAAAACAAGTCATCATACAGCTCCAAATAAAAAAACTGATGGTGGTCAGCATGTGGCAACAAAAAGCATTTTTTTTGTAAAGTTTGCCGTTGTTTAAAAGTAGTAGAACACAATACAAACTATATAAATTTGGTATTGCTGCAATCCTACTGACCATCAGAATTAAGCTAACATAAAAGCAAGGCCCACGTCCCCCAAAAATAGCCCAATTGTTTTTTTCTATTTCACTCCACTTGGAAAATTTTTAAAGTTTTTCAATATATTATGTTGTATATTTCAATGATATCATTAAAAAATGCCAGTCTGCCTTCAAGAATCAAGCCCCCATATAGTTCTGTCTATGGAAAAAGAAGTTACGATTTTATTTTAATTGGGGGATGAAAAAATGAGAACAAAAGGGGCTGATTCTTAAGGAGTTAACAGTTGTGCAGTAAGGAAACTATGGCTGCTGTGTCCAGGGGCCTGATAACAGTTATGTGCCACTGCCAGGGGCGTAACTATAGAGGGTGCAGGGGATGCGGTTGCACCCGGGCCCAGGAGCCATAGGGGGCCCATAAGGCCTCTCTTCTCCATATAGGGAGCCCAGTGCTATGAATAAAGCATTATAGTTGGGGGCCCTGTTACAGGTTTTGCATTGGGGCCCAGAAGCTTCAAGTTATGTCTCTGTGCAGCATGGTTTAGGTATAGATACGGGTACAGATACAGATAGAGGGGGGGGGGGGGGGGGGAGGGCAGCTCACCTTTTGCATCAGGGCCCCTGAGCCTTTACTTATGCCCCTGGCCACTGCTATGGGGTCCCTATCCTAGTTGTTGCCATCTCCCTTGCTATTGTAAAGGTGAGAAACTGCAAAGCGCCCCCCAGAAGTGTGACATTTACCCATGGAAGGGGGGCACATAGGGAGCCCAACATCAGGTCCTTTTGTCTTGGGTAACGAACTCTGAAACCATAACGGAAATCTAATTTGATGTTTTTTGCTTTGGGGTCTTGTCCCTTCTATTTACACCACAATACATACGCTCTTGTAGAATCATGTGCCATGACTCAAGTAACTAGCCCAAGGGTCTTGCTGCTCTCATGTCCCTTAAGTTCATGGGGTATGAACAATTTATAGCCCCTACTGTCCTGGTGTAAGGAGCTCCCCTAAAGGGTGTGCTGGGTATCACAATGGAGCACCAAGATGACCACGACAAGCAGAACTGAGCATGCTGCCTGGGAACTCTCTAGTGAGATAATATCAGCACTATAAAATGAATGTCTTCTGCACCGTAGAGCCTGAGCCCCTGGATATGAGACGGGCTGTTCATGCTGCTGCTGCTGTATAGCCTGAGAGAATGCCAGGATCCAGCGAGAAGAGCCGTCTGAAGGACATAGAGAGCGTAGGAGTGTGAGCCGGAGCAAAGGACCAACACCATAGCGGAGATCAAGAAGTTTGTTGTCAACGAGTCATAAGTGAGGCCAGCCTCAGTAAAACTGGTAGGTGTGCACAGCGCTAGGGATGTAAACAGTTAAACGAATATAGGGCTCTCTCACACAGGTATATGTACAACTACACTTGCTGCTGCGGAGCATAGTTGCGCATAAACTATGGTTTTTTCGGAGTGTTCAAACTCTGCGCTATTCCGCACGAGTTTGAAAAAAAAGAGTGGCAAAATAGGTCCTGCCCTGTCTTTCTCGCCTGTAATATTAACAGGCGAGAATACCGCTAGTGAAAACGAACCGTGGAAATCACACCCTAATATCGGGACTAAATCAAGCCTATCTGTTCCAGCCCCTATTGTATAGGACTTGGACTGTACCGGTGCTCGCGACCACGAATGGAGCCCCTACTGGATAGGGACATAATAGCAGCAGTTGGAACACTATGGCCTCCTGCATACAGGCGGAAATTCCGCTGTAGGATTTCCCACAGAATTTCCGCCCATGCCCGCTGCCATAGGAATGCATTAGATAATGCAATCCTATGCAGACAGCCGCAATTTGACCGCATGAAAACTTGCGCGGTAAACAAATCAGCTATTTCTGTGCAAGCCGTGCAGAGGCCCGTACAGAAACGTCACGTGTGACGCTCCGGCTTTGCTTTGTGCATGTGCCGTCAGGGCCGCAGCTGCCACATAGTGGAGCAGATAAGACACCGGGAGGAGGTGAGCCCCAGTGGTCACTGCAGGGGCATGGCTTCTCACAGCGGGATTCGACCCGGTGTCTGCAGGAGGCCTATGTCTCAGGTGGACTTTGTTGCTAGTAACAAAATGTTAACCCCTTAATATACGGACAGTGTGTTTTATATTTCTGTCTAACAGGACTGATATCGTTACAGCATTCTTGATACAGTTTTCCGCTTTATTGTTAGTTCATATTTTGCATAAGCCCCTATTAATCCTAAAATCTAGTCATCCATGACTAGCAGCAGGTGATTCTATGGTAAAAGTTATAAAGTGTTTACTTGTTATCATGACGTCATCCACTATTATTCCTTTGTTCGTCAATAAATATTGGAAATTTTTGTAACTCCTTCTGCTGCATTGTATCCTGGATCTGAGTCGCAATACCACAACCCGTGGAGACCCTTCTGCTTTATGGATGTTTCTGTAAATCAACCACTTGAAATGCACAAATATTGCGAATATTGTTTTCTTGGCGTATCATAGATGTAGACTTACAAGGTTTATAATGTCGCCATGGCAACAAAAAGAACACCTAAGAAAGGCTGTATAGACATATAAAGGCCTTGATCATAATTGGTCTTCTGTTCCACAACAACGAAAAAGTTTCCATTGGAAGAGACCAACCCGAGAAACAAAATGTATTTCCATGATAAATATTATGATACTAAGATTTGGAAATCAGCGCGGGAGGAATCTGAGCTCCAAAACCTTTCACAGCCTCTGCCAAATAAAATACCTCACAACATAGGGAAGGCTTTGAAAGTGTGTAGGAGTGGTAACGTAAGCTGATTTATAGCACCGAGGAGTTTTACAGTCTGACAAATAAATAACCCCTTCAATGAAGAGCCGGTCCCCGAGGAGGGGGCCTACAGGAACAGGGAGGAATGGGACTGTATATACAGTAAGGACAGGCAGGTGAGAAGGACAGATGAACTCATAATGGTACAGTAATTTCTTATCCATTGCTTATAAGGATCAGAGACTGCAGAAACATAACTCCCTGCTCTGTGTTGGGTTCACTCAAAAAGTCAAAAATATCAGTGTGCTTAGGATATGGGAAAAAGTAAGAGCTGCTAAAGGAGACCCAAACTTCATGCACAATTTCAAAGGTATATGACGTAATAGAAGATATGTCGGAGGATATTTAGAGTCATAGGAGGAGATATAGGGGAAGTTATATGGAGTAAGAGTAGGAAATATTGGGGAGGTTATATGGAGTGATAGGAGGAGATATTGGTGGAGTTTATAGAGAGTAATAGGAGCAGATATAAGGGAAGTTATATGTAGTAATAGGGGGAGATATAGGGGAGGTTATATGGAGTAATAGGAGGAGATATAGTGAGAGGTTATATGTAGTAATAGGGGAGATATAGGGGAGGTTATATGGAGTAATAGGAGGAGATATAGGGTGTTATATGGAGTAATAGGAGGAGATATTGGGGAAGGTTATATGGAGTAATAGGAGGAGGTTATATGGAGTAATAGGAGGAGATATAGGGGGAGGTTATATGGAGTAAGAGTAGGAAACATTGGGGAGGTTATATAGAGTAATGGGAGGAGATATAGGGGAGTTATATGGAGTAATGGGAGGAGATATAGGGGAGGTTATCTGGAGAAATAGGAGGAGCTATAGGGGAAGTTATATGGAGTAAGAGTAGGAAATATTGGGGAGGTTATATGGAGTAATAGGAGGCGATATTGGTAGAGTTTATAGAGAGTAATCCGGGAAGTATATAGGGAGTAATAGGAGGAGATATAAGGGAGGTTATATGAAGTAATTGCTGCTCCGAATGGAGGCGGGCCAATGTGGGGGAGACCACGGGTAAACAAGATGAATGTCACGGGTGGCTCTGCAATCTCTCCCTGCAATGGCGACAGAGAGCCCGGCTTGGTCATGCACAGTGGCAAAAGGGTTACTACAGTTAGCAATTATCAACGGTGGTTTGTCACATGATGCCAGTACCTCTTCCTTAAGGGACTTAAAGGGTTAAAGAAGAAATAATTGACACGAGTCCTGGTAGTTTTGATTTGCAAACTGGAGGTACTCAGTTTACTTCAGCTTTTGGTAATATTCAGAAAACGACAGGTACAGTTTATCAGTAATGGCAGAGGTATTGCTTTGCATAGGCAATAACGTTGCTCCAAGTTCCAGTTTAGTACAATACAGTTAAAACTTCAACGCTCTCTCTTTTTTGCATTCAAAGGTTACTTAATAAGAATTCCCACAGTCCTAGTTATCGGAGGGTTGATTTCTTGAAGATTACTATGCAGTTGATGAAGCTATTTTAGAAGTGGGCCTCTTTCACTTTCCCTGATCTTACTTTTAACAGGGGTTCGTTCCCTCACTGTTGTGTAGATGGGTCCCAATCTTTCTCCTACACACTGCGCTCAATTTGGAAGCTTGTAAATGCTTGCTTCCAACTCCGGACAACGTTGAACCTCTCCACACTGGGGAGCACCTCCTCTCACATAACTCCTCCGATGACAACCTCTTCACTACTCCCTCTAACTCCTCATTCACTTCCTGTTTTAACTGCAGCACTTTCTCCAAACTCCTCTCAACATTCTTCCTCGCCCTGCTCACTTTCCCGCTCTTGGCTCTGACCCTTCCCCCTCTACCAATCAGGGATAGAATAACAAGCAGCCAATCAGCAGCCAGCTGTTGCCAAGTAGTTAGCTTAAGCTGGCAAAGAAAAGGGGAAAGACAGGGTCTTTCAGACATAAGGCACCTTCCTTGTCTCAGTATGAGCACATAGCCAGGTGTTACAGGACTTGTAACTGTGTGGCTACCCTGTAGGACTCCCCGGGCCACTACATAATAAGAGAAGATGTTGGGGAGGTTATATGAAGCAACAGGAGGCGATATAAGGGGAGGTTACATGGAGTGATAGGAGGAGATATAGGGGAACTAATATGGAGTAAAAGGAGGAGGTATAGGGAGTTATATGGAGTAATAGGAGAAGATATTGGGGGAGGTTATATAGAGTGATAAGAGACATGGGGGAGGTTATATGGATTAATAAGAGGAGATATTGGGAGAACGTATATGAAGTGATAGAAGATATAGGGGACATTATATGGAGTAATAGGAGGAGATATAGGGGAATGTATATAGAGTGAAAGGAGGAGGTATAGGAAGTTATATGGAGTAATAGGGGGAGATATTGGGAGAGCTTATATGGAGTGATAGAAGATATAGGAAACGTTATATGGAGTAATGGGAGAGATATAGGGGGTTATATGAAGTGATAGGAGGAGATATGGGGGGAGGTTATATGGAGTTAAAGGAGGAGATATGGGGGGAGGTTATATGGTGTTAAAGGAGGAGATATAGGGGGAGGTTATATAGAGATATAAGAGGTTACATAGAATAATAGGGGGAGGATATATGGAGCAATAGGAGGAGATATAGGGGAGGTTACATGGGGTAGTAGGAGATAAAGTGGGAGTTTATAGGGAGTAATTAGGGTGACCAAACGTCTCGATTTAGGTGGGACAGTCCAGCTTTGGGACCCTGCTTTCCCCAGAGTCCCAAGTGGAACAGCCATTTGATCCGCTTTCGTGATGTCTGTCCTACTTTTGTCCTGCTTTCAGGACATGGAGTCACCATGAAGTTGATTACCACCCGGGGTGCCGCAGCAGTAGCTGCAGCATGTACACACTGACAGCAGTGTGTGCACCTGGGATCCTCCTCTCATGACCTCTTCTCCTTGGTTACACAGGAGGAGAGAAGCTACTGGGGCCACTGTGGGAGACAGAATTGCTATTGGGGTCACTATTACTACTGAGACTAATACAGGGGACCCCTCCAAAGGCTTCCTGCATTCAGCACTACTCGGTTTCCGGTTCCCAACGACTTGGTCAGGTGCAGTGCTGCAGGTCAGTTGATGCTAGTAAGGTGAGGCCACTACAGGCCGCTGGGAACTGGAAGCCAGGGAGCGCCGAGAGTAGGAAGCCTTCGGAGGAGGTGAGGGGGAGCGCCGCATAGTATGAAATCAGCTGTGGGTACACAGCTGATTTTCAGTCAAAATACGCACCAATGGTGTGGATTTCGACTGTGTTTTGGATGCAGAAATGCAGTGGAATTTGCTCCCTGTCTTTTTTGATACGGCCCTGTACTTTTTAGAATGACAGAAGGAAAATCATATGCTGTGATAAGCCCCGCCCCTGGCCACACCCCTCTGTCCCGCTTTGACGCTGGGAAAATCTGGTCACCTTAGAGTAATAGGAGGAGATATAGGGGGATGATATATGGAGTAATAGGAGAAGATATAAGGGAGGTTATATTGAGTAATAGGAGGAGATATAGGGGGATGATATATGGAGTAATAGGAGGAGATATAAGGGAGGTTATATTGAGTAATAGGAGGAGATATAGGGGGATGATATATGGAGTATTAGGAGGAGATATAGGGGGAGGTTATATGGAGTAAGAGTAGGAAATATTGGGGAGGTTATATGGAGTAATAGGAGGAGATATAGGGGGATGATATATGGAGTAATAGGAGGAGATATAAGGGAGGTTACATTGAGTAATAGGAGGAGATATAGGGGGATGATATACGGAGTAATAGGAGGAGATATAAGGGAGGTTACATTGAGTAGTAGTAGGAGATATAGGAGAGGTTATATGGAGTAATACCGGTGGGAGGAGATACAGGGGGAGGTTACATGGAGTGATAGGAGATATGGGGGAGGTTAAATGGAGTAATAGAAGAGATATAGAGGGGTATATGAAATAACAGGAGGAGATATAGGGGGTTATATGGAGTAATAGGAGGAGATACAGGAGAGGATAATATGGAGTAATAGGAATATATGGGAGAGGTGATATGAAGTAATAGGAGATATAGGTGGAGGTTATATGGAGTAACAGGATGATATATAGGGAGAGGTTTTATGGAGTAATTGGGGGTGTAGTGAGATGTTATGTGAAGCCAAGAAAATAGTAGTAAAAATGGCAGTAATGACACGTGCTGTATGTTCGTCGTTGGTTATTTCAGCACCTCCTGGATTACATTTTTATTCCTTCTCAGTCATCTCCTTTTATATTCCCTGATCTCATTATCAAATAAAGAGTGACTTGGCAAAGTTGAAGCGAATAGTGAACATGCATGGTATAATGTGGGTTTATGAGAGCGAGGTGTTCTGTTTATCTTGGATTTGCGGGAAGATGTAGACGGTGATGTGTGTTATACACTACTGTACCGCACATATAAATCAGACCTTAATGAACATAGTGAACATTTAATGTAACAGATGAAGGACTCGGAAAACTCCAGTTTATGTTTTGTGTAACGTTGCCCTTGTAAGATGTCAGAAATGTAGCTAAAGTCTCACAGACGGGCACTTGCACTTTGCATTTGGTGCAAAGGTTCAGCTTGAGACCCAGCCCCCATTTACTTTTTGCCCTCTTAAAATAATAGAGCCCCCTCTGTGCACCCACAAGAAAAAGTACTCCCTCAAAGTAATAGATCCCCCCACTGTGCGCACACTCAAAGTAATAGAGCTGTCTCTGTGCCTTTCCCTCTTCAAAGTAACAGTGCCACCTGAAGGTAATAGAGTAGCTTCTAGCCCCCTCTGTGCACTGTCAAAGTAATGGATCTCCAACTGCCCTTATTCAAAGTAATAGAGCCCCCTAAGTGCTTCTCCCTTTCCAAAGTAGAAGTGTTCCCTAAAGGTAATAGAGCCCCCTCTGTGCCTCCATTCTAAATTATAGAGCCTGCTCAGTGTCCTTTCTCCATCGAAAGTAAAAGTGCCCCCTGAACATAATAAAGTGCCCACCCTGCACCTCCATCCAGCCAAACAGTCAGATCAGACTTCCTCAATCATTATCAGTCATGCTGCTTGTTGGGTTTTGCAGCTCTAAACATAAGCAGCCTCGTCCCCCTTCTCCTGCTGCTTAGAGCCCATATGGAGCAGGAGATGGGAGGAAGAGTTGGGCTATTTCGCATAGTCCGACAGGCAGCATGAGACCACAAAGATATGGGATTGTGAATGAGGCTTATGGCTGCACCTTGGGGATGCACTTAGCTGTTTCGGGGTGATGCCGGCGGGTCATCTGTAACTGGATTGTTGGCAGCAATTAAGAAAGGTTACTATTCGCTCTTTAATGAGAGCCAAAGTAGATTTGGGCCAGGATGTAAATTTAAGCAGGAGTGTATGCTCTGTTGGGGGGGACCCCCTAAAATTCAGAGAAAGACAGTAGTTGGGGAGATTGAAAAAGAGGGGGGCAACACCGGTGAGAGTGGAAGAGATAGAACTATAGTTATCTGGATCAGGAAGTGGCTTGTATATTGCTCGGGGGGTTTCTGGTGAGTTTCCAAATTCCATGTAAATCAATTGTGCCACCTGGGATTGCCCGGTACCTTTGATCCTCCTTAGATCTACCTCGGATGGTTTCTGAGAAAACTGCATATGGAGGTGGAGCTAGAGTGGCCCTTTTTGAGCATCGCCTTTGACAAATCCCAGAGTCTCATCATTGGGTGTCATTCCCAAAAATAGTCGGGAAAGTATAGGATGACTCATCACTTACCTTTTCCAGCAGGGACGTCGGTATATGTTGGTATTAATTAGTCGCTTTGTTCTGTGTCATATACGTCATTTGATACGGTGGTGGAATGGGTATAGGCGGTTTGGGAAAGACACTCTTTTGGCGAAAACGGATATAGAGACAGCTTTTGTGTTAGAGATTCGCATTTGTGTTTAATATTGCTGCAGAGGGTTTTTTCACGCTTTGGCATTCCCATTGCTGCAGATAAGATGGAAGGTCCATCGACAGAGGTGGTTTTCTTCGGGATCACGATCTAAACTGTGGCCAAGGAGGGCAGATTTCCTGGGGATAAACCTTTGGATTTGTTGTCTGCAGTCGGGGTGGCGCAGAGTAGAAGGAAACAAGCTACGGAACTACAATTGCTTTGGGGAACTTTGCTTGAGGATAATTCCAATGGTTAGAGTTTCTTGCAGACACTTGTCCCTGCCCACTTAGGGAGGTTATTATTTTGTGCAACTACCCCTGGATTTACAGGCAAATTTGGCGATGGGGGACAGTGTAAAGGTCGTTTGCTTTGGTCATCCTCTGTGGCGTCAAATGTGGAATTGGATATCCACACGGACGCTGCTGGTGCTATTGGGTTTGGGTCCTACTGTTCTGAGAAATTGGTGTGTGGAGGGGTGGCCTGAATCCTGGAAGGTGGAGGAGTTCCTGAAGAATCTTGTGTTGTTGGAGTTGTTTCAATTGATGGTGGTGTGCAAATTGTGGCAAGACCAGTTGCACTTTCATTGTGACAACTTGAATCGTCAGACGGCTTCATCACCCTCTGTTCTTCGTTTGTTACATTACATTGTCATGTTATCTGTGACTTAATTGTCATGTTACTGTGAAGCATGTTTCTGGTATTTAGAACTCAGTGGCTGAAATCCTCTCTTGCTTCCAGTTGGAAGGATTCTGGTTGCTATGGGACATACCATTGGGCAGGTAATAGAGTTACGGTGGTGGACTTTGAATTAGGGCATGTTTAAAGGATACAAGTTGGTATGGTGTGAGTGAAATGCATTGGGTGTATTGCTGGGGTTGTGAGGTAACACAAGTGGGAGTTGTGGATGAGAAATTTGGTCATAAGGGATCTTGACAAGAAAATGGGAATTATTGTTGTACTAATGATGGCAGACTGAGTTCTCTAGGGGAGCCCAGGGTACAACGGAATCAATTATTGTTAGACACTTTCGATTTAGGTGCTCTCGAGGCGGGGAGTACGGCTGAGAGTAAGTTATGGGCTAACGTTGTTGTGTTGGGGTTTATCGCTTTATGACTGCATCTTTCATGTATGTTTAATTATTATAAAATGGTTTAATGTTTTCTTAGAAATGGTAAATAAAGGGCTGCTATGGCCATTGAACCCAGTCACTCAGTGTGGTGCTGTTATTTACAAGGTATCAGCATCCCCATAGTCATGTGGTCAGAGGGTATATATGGATTGCAACCTAAGTCTACAATGGCGGTAGTAGCAGCATTAGTGGAGTGTGAATAGCAACAATGCTTCTGGTGATCTCGCATCTCGTGAGAAAATGAAGGGCGCAGCTCCTATGGGGTAAGCATACGCACCTGGTGTGTCCATGATGAAGGAAGGCACGACTAAAACATTCGTAGCAATACTGACTTTTCTATAGTGGGACCTGTCATCATAGCCACACAGGGAGTGGTTTAAGCATCATTCCAATTAAAGTTTGATTGTGAACATCATTATGTGGTCCGCTGAACTGTCCAGAGAGTTGCGGCTGCTGAGAATTCGGTGCACCTCGAGTCACCTTCAGTTCCGGACGGTGACTACCCTACCACCATGAGATCCAGCCTATCGGAGGTATGTGATGGTGGCCCCATACCCACTTCCTCCATAAATGACCAATGTATCGATCCTGAAGGGAACATTTCAATAGTGCCATGTAATGCTCTTATAGTAAACATATGACCTTCAGATGCCTGAGCATGATGGTAGTTATGGTTTTGCAACCCTTTTAGAGTCCACTGTATTGGGCTTACTAGCTAACAAATAAAAAATACTAATAAATAATCATAAAAATAATGATAAAGCTACCAGTAATGATAGTCATAAACTTTCGAGGCCGCCAGACTGATGTATCCAGGACTATTGCCAATTTTGGCATTTTATTAAAATGGCTCTGGTTGATTTTCCTGCCATATTTATGAAGTCTTAATTCTTCTGTGGGCAGGACATTTATTATTTTAGGTTTCTATTAATAGTCCATCGGGGCTGTCGCTAAGATATATAAAGTGCAGTATAAAGTCCTACAGATACGCTAGAAGTTATTTATAAACTAAATTTCATGAGTATTTAGTCAACTGTATTTTCCATGCGAGGGAGGACTGGAATGGTGTTTAACATTGGGGTGGATCATACCATCTTTCCGAAGCAAACAGCTGCAAAAGGGCAGAATTTATGACCGTGTTTGCACAAGAAGGACGCATGAAGGGTTCATCCACTCGGACAGCCAAGTGACCTAATGACAGTTTAAAAGGTCATAGCTTGCTTAGCCAATCCAGTTTTGCCATGTAGTTGTTGGAAAAACATCTACCAGCCGGTAAACTATTTCCCATATGGTCCTGTCCAGCACACCTTTAGGGCAATGGAGTCATGTTTATGGAAGCGTGGGCAGATATCTGGGCAAAAACTATGTGGAAGTCACTTGTAGGAAAGGTCAAAGTGCCCCCATAATAAAGCCAGCCGAAAACGTCTATTCAGTTATTGTATCTGATTTTAGGAAAACTAGGTAAGGCTCTGTTCACACCTGTGTTCAGCTTTCCTTTATTACGGGAGCCACAATGGAGCTCCTGAAGCAAATGTGGAAGTTTTTAGATAGTTGAAGGCCAAATGCTCATTTGGCTGACAGTTATCCATCCCAAACACCACCGCTCCCCCTTATATATGCATGCCAGGTTTAGCTGAGTGTGAGAGCTCTGGTGGCAGCTTTCAGTGGATATAAAAAGTCTCCACACCCCTGTTAAAATGCCGTGTTGTTGTCATGTAACAAAATCTTACATAGATGAATCATTTCAGATTTATATCAGCCTTCAATGTGACCCTTTGCCTGTACAATTCCATTGAAATGCAAACTGAAATGTTTTCGGGTGGAAGGATAAAAAGGAAAAATGTGGTTGCAAAAATATACACACCCTAAAACTAATACTTTGTTGATGTCCCCTTTGACTTTATGACAGCAGTCAGTCTTTTTGGGTTGGTGTCTATCAACATGGCACATCTTGACTTGTCAATCTTTGCCCACTCTTCCTTGCAAAAGCGCTTCACATCTGTCAGTTTACGAGGCTCTCTTCAGGTCAACCCACAGATCTTCAATGGGATTCAGGTCTGCGCTCTGGCTGGGCCGTTCCAAAACTTTGACCTTTTTCTGGTGAAGCTATTCTTTTGATTTGGAGGTATTTTTTGGGTCGGCGTGCTGAAAGGTGAAATTCCACTTCGTCTTCAGCTTTTTAGCAGCGGCCTGAAGTTTTTGTTATAAGGGTCTTCAAAATTAAGCTGAACAGAGGGCCTTCTGCTGTTTGTACCTGTCAGCCTAAATCTGAAGAAGAACCTGGCGGGTAATGTTTTATTCCTCTGCAGTGCCCCCACAGGAAAAATTAAGAATTATAGTTCCCATTAAACTCAATAGGGTGTTCACGTAAAGCATGGACAAGGCAAGTTCTCCATAGCCAATCAGACATGTCATAAAAACAAGTACTTTGAAATGCCTCAATGATCTCAGCCCACAAAAATGTTCATTTATGTGGGAAAATGTTAAAAGGTTTATCCCTGTTTGTGTTTTGTGCACAAGAAACTCACATAATATCGAAGGATGCCTTCTGCAAAAAACATCCTTGGAATCCCAAACTTTTTCAATCTCACTTTATTACGAAGTCAAGAGGTGTTCTAATTACGATAAAAAAAACTCTGTAGAATTTCAGCTTAAGTGGCCCGCTCGTCTTCTGCATCCCCCGCTTGGAGTGCTCAGTTGTATAACACTGCTTTCTCAAGAATTGACAATTGAAACGATCACCTGGTCCAACCGTGCCACAATCTCATTGACTTTAGCCGAATAATATAACCAACCACCAACATATATTTGGAGTAGTAATTAAACTTTATTATCACAGGTGGAACACAAAAATAATCTGGAGAGTGATTTAAAAGACTACTTCACTCATAATACATCCCTCGATATGAACTCACATGTCTTATGGAATGCCCACAAAACATATATAAGAGGTTCCTTTATAAAAATGGGCCACCATGTGAAAAAAGAAAGGATTAAACCCTAATTAAAACTATCACTGTGATCATGCAGACATGTGCATGAAAACATATTTGCAAGTAACACGTCTACATTCTTGAAATTCCTACATATATGGAGGCCCTGGATATCTGATTAATTGTCATATTTTTTTACTTTTGGAGGGTCCTATGTTTTTATCAGATAAATGATAATTCCCCGAAGCTGTGTCTATAACTTTTCTCTTTGTCTTACCTGGTACTAGTGATTCATCTATCTTTTCCTTTCCCTTTCACTCATTTGTATAAACCAATACATGTTACTTCCACCCCGTAACTCACCTAATTCATGATAGGAATTACATGTTTATTGGAATGTTATAACTGCATTTCCTTATTATTGTATGTGTTAACTTGTTATTGTCTGTTTAAAAAAATGAAATCAATAAAGATTATTGAAACCAAAGAAAAACAAGCATTAAAATATTATGAAATTTTAACCTGAAATGCAATAGTCAGAATTTATGATTTTAAACAAAGAGCTTTTTTCAAGGAACACATCAAGGACAGCTAGTCGGCAGCACAGAAAGCAAAAGATGGTTTGAAATTGGATGCAAACTATTCCTACAGGTGTCCAATGTTTGTAGATTACTTCCAAACCCTTTAATTGTATTTAGGCAGTGTTGGAGCAGAATGCATTAAAACACACTCTAGGGCAGGATTTAGACCGTTTTTCTCTTCAGGACAGAGCACATGGCTATCATAATCACAAAAAAAGACAATTAGCCAAAGAAGACAGACAATTATAACCCTTATTAGTGCCAAGAAAGCCAAGGTGGCAGTCAGTACAGTTTCCTATACCATCAAAAGGCACTTGGAAACTGACAGGAAGAGGTCTGGCAGACCAAAGGCCACTACAAAATAAGATGACAAGTTTTAGAGAGTCAACGATTTGCGTGATCGACACCTCACAGCATAAAATCTTCAGGCACGGCTTAATGCGGTAAAAAATAAACAAGTTTCCATTTCAACTGTGAAGAGAAGACTTCTATCTGCAGGTTTGACACTTACAGTATCAGTAAGAAAGCCACTGCTAAGATTGTTAAATAAGAAGAAGACTTACTTGGGCCAACATCACCTCCAGTGGACTACTGAAGAGTGGAAGAAGGTCTTATGGACTGATGAATCAAAATTTGACATTTTTGGTACATCATGTAAGGTTTTATTCACCATCGAATAGCTAAAAAGATGTTTCCTGAGTATGTGACAGCTAGAGGTGGCTACTTTAAAGAGTCAAAAATCTCGATTTAATTTGTGAACCAACGTTTACCCATTATTTTCCATGGCTATTATAGTGGCCCGAAACACCTATTTCTGGCCCCTCCATAATTTTCATACATGTCGTGTCTTCAATGTGGATGCACTGTGCAAACTGTCTTGTCTGCTGTTATGTGTATTGCACAGCTGCAGCATACGAGAGGTAAATGTCTGAAAGTGCCTGGGATATGTCTGGAAAAGTATCACTATCTGTCTAGTCACGTGACACGTCTGTACCCTATAAATGTGAGTGATTGCAGTGTGATGGGGAGTTCAGTTATCTTCAACGGTTGAGAAAGGAGTGAGAGTGCCGGCCACATGGGGGTACCTTCAACCCTCATGTGGTGAAGTGACAGAAGAAGAGGAGAGGTATTCTGAAGTCTTCTATGCCAGGAATCGCCGCTGAAGAGAGAGGGAAATAAGGAGTCCGCCGCGCAGAGCTGTCTTCAATTGCAACTGTGTGTGTGGATTCTCTTTATTCAACCGCCGGATAGTCAACGGTGTGAAAGGAACGGTGGCGTCATGCGTGACAAAGTTAAGTCTACCAAACTTATACAGGTAATCACTATCCCAGCACTGCCTGGAAGAGGCCTAGCGGTACTTGGGCCGAGGTTGTGTGCGTCCCTCCGGGGTGGAGCCTGGTAGAGCCACCGTGAAAAGTACCAACTCTACTCTGCAGGTCTTCAGTGTGGACCTCGTGTCTAGGTGGCCGTTGGGATGCTACAGCTATGGCTTTGACTGAAGGCACAGCGACATGCCAGAAATGTATCAGAAAGACTATTTTTTATACCAAAACATTTTTTGCCTAACATGATTTTGATATTTAAATGAATTAAATTTGTGTTTTAATTTTTATTGCCTTTCTTCAAGCAAAAGGATTAACTGGCAACTTTCTCCATGAGGCCAACCTGGGCTGTTCTCAATCTTTTCAAAGGTCCTGTAGCAGCTGCACTGGCTGCTTCTGTGGTATGTGCCCTTTCGGGAATGAACATCCATATGGACAATCGGAGGTTGATGGATGACAAAATAAGCAATGAGGCATTGTTGAAATGCCGTAAAAATAATAATCACCCTCCTTGAGATATTATTCAGCATGCAAGCCATTTTATAAACACATTAACAGTGAAAAAATAGAAGACCCGAATGGGTAAGCAGAAGACCCGCAGTGTCATTGGCCGCCGCAGGGTCAGATTCCGCTGTGGGCTCCCGCATTTTTGCAAATATGTAATTTTAAAGACAGTTTTTTTTACTTATAGTGCCCATGAAATGAGGATTTGCACCCCAAAATGGATACCCCTGTTTGTCCCGTGTTCCGAAATAATATCCATTGTGGCCCTAATCTTATGTCTCTATGCACAACGGGGCCCGAACCAAAAGGAGCAGCTGGTGGTTTTCTGAACAGACATTTTGCTTGATGGTGATTTAGGCCGCGTTGCCCACTTGTAGAGCCCTTGAGCAGGCAAAACGATAAAGAACCCCCACAAATGACCCCAAATTGAAAACTAGACCCCTTAACGAATTCATCTGGGGGTGTACTGCATATTTTGACCGCACAGTTTTTGAATGAATCTAAGCAAAGCTGAAGGAAAAAAATCAGATTTTTATTTTTTTGCATTTGTGTCATTTTGAAAGCAAGTTGTTTTGTACAGCATACATAGGAATGAAGACTTTCACCCCAAAATGGATCCCCCTGTTTGTCCCGTGTTCAGAAACATACCCATTGTGGCCCTAATATTACGTCTGTATGCACAGCGGGGCCTAAAATGAAAGGAGCAGCCGGTAGCTTTTAAAACAGACATTTTGCTTGAAGGTGATTTAGTCCCCATTGTGCACTTGTAGAGCTTTAGCGGCCAAAAGAATAGAGATCGGATCCGTGCCGGGGGATTAAACTTTAACTTTTTTTAACTTTTACGTGATTGCCATTATCCATTGGATAATGTGACCAACCGCAGCCCTCCATGAAATCTCAAGGCTCTCGGCTACGTTTGGTAGCCAGGAGTGGGGAGATTTTAAATTTCCCTAAAAATTTGCGGCTTTGGCGTCCACCATTTTAGAAATGGGAGCGTGCGCAGGACCTGGGGTAAGGTCCGCGGATCAATCCAGGGGCCTTAGGTACGTCATTTTATCTCCCCTCCCAGATGTGATCCATGAGGGGAGATGAAACAAACTTTTTTTTCTTTTTTTTTTACACTTTTATTTTACTTTTATATGATGGCTGTTATCCACTGGAGAACAGCGATCATGTGACCAGAAACCGCATACAGCGGCCCTTGGTGACATCTTCCTGCTCTTGGCTACTTATACTAGCCAGGAGCAGCGAGTTTTTAAATATCCCAGGCCTCCCGGCCCTTTTGCGCGAGAGCTGCAGAACATTGCGGAGGATGGGGGTGAGTATCCTCAGCTTCACTTATGGATCCGATCCATAAGGGGAGCTGAAACTTAAACTTTTTAAACTTTATATTGATTTTAATGCGATCGTGTGACCGGGGGGAGGGTGTTACCGCGACCCCCAATGACAGCTCCAGGATGTTGGCTACCTCTGGTAACTGACAGCATGGAGCTGTTACGTCCACAGCCTGCAGGGCTTTAATACCCAAAGGAAGCGTGTTTTTATGGCCCTAGGGATTAAAGCCCAGCAAAGCAGGACGTAAAAAGTCTATGGGGTGGTCACTAAGGGGTTAAGTATGTCCATGCAGATGTTGCCGTTGGTCATATTCATACTCAGGACCTCAGTGCTGTAAGGCAAAAGAGCTAAGAGCCACCGTGCTACAGGCCCACACGGTATCTCCAATTTTAGATACACCCAATGCGCTCAATTGGACGCCTTATTACTGAGATATTTTCTACTATAGTTATTGCTACTCGGATAGACTATGGTGGCACCAAATAGAGGCACAGGAAGTGCCTACAGTAATCATGTGATGCCAGTTCTCTGCACACAAGCTTGTCATGCTCATAGACCCTTAAGGGCCCCTATATACAGAAGTGAAAAGTAGGCCAAATCCACTAATCCTGAAGGACCATCTATATTACGTCTATGAGGGCATCCTGACTCTCACTGAACAGAGGATGTTGAAGGAGGAAAGGAACCGGCCTGCTGAAGAATCCTTTTGGTCCCACAGGATGTCTAGCAGTGACTTATTCTTCTTTCCCCATTGAAAACACATGCACGCTCAACTGGCCGAGCATACATGTGTAAGGAGGAGTTGGGAGGAATCAACTGAAGGTGTAGGGGCACCTCTACAGTAAGAAATCTCATTGATACATATGTAGAGTAGGAGTGGCAGGTAGATCTGATGACAGGCTCGAACCTCGGCTCTCTGGGACCAGGGGGTGGTGAGGTCCTTGGTATCAGTTACATGTCCCAGGTGACAAGGGGTCTCACTGGAGGTTTCAGGCCTCAGCTCTAGGATAATCAGAAATCGAGAAGCAAAACTGTTCCCACAGAATTTATCAAGACCTTACTCCTGCTGTTGCGGGTTCAAAGCAGGCAGCCAGGCTATTACAGCAAACGGAAAGGTCTTTATTGAACAAATACGTAAGCTTCTTCTTTCAGAGCCAGCAGGGGTAGTCAGATGGTGCTGCAGGTAATTAGGCACCCAAAGTCCTTCTCCCCGTGGAATGGTGAAGTGTTTGATTCCCACGAAGTTCTGGCTTTTGTCTCAGCTTCAGCCCCCTCAGAAGGGCAGAATCGATTTCTCTCCTCTTGGCGCCACGCCACACCAAAACTACCACTACAATAACCTGGTAGCATTATTTAGCAACACCTGTACCGCCCCACCCTAATCGCAGCACCAACCAGCCACCCCAGCCCAGTCTCTGAGGGTACGAACAAACATAAATTGAAGACGGTTACACAACATTAAACTATCGGGTCTTTTCAACTTTGACCAGCTACGCCTCCTACACATAGGCACCATTGTTTCCTGTGTTTCAAGCAAGCCCAAGTTAACACATTACACACCGCTACGGCCATGTTGAGCATTGTCGTTCTATTGTGACTAGATTGACCACAACTAGTTAAACAGAATTCTCTTCTTGAGTCTCTGATGGACACATTGATTTTTGTTTCTAATACCCACTTTGGATTATATGAATGTCTGAAGAACCTGATCCTCTCACACCATGGATCTGTATGTACAGTTAGTTGTTTTGCAGAGCGGCTCCCTCCTTCCTCCCTTCGTCTTCTCTTGTTGATCAGACATTTGGAGCAAGTTACAACCTGTAGAACAACAGACCAGGTTGTGAGCAGCTTTCATTCAACCAGCTGCTTGCACACAGAGCTAATTATATTAATGAGGGTTTCCCTGGGGAAGAATCGGTGACATCAAGAGAGGTACCTACCAATTACAATGTTGGAGGCGGCTCCAGGAGTTTGTCAGAACTGACTTGCTGGAGGTACAGTACTTGGCTATTGACAGGGAAGTAAAAAGCTTGGGGACTGGAGAAGGTATGAGATGGAGGTTGATCATCATGGATCACCACCGCTACATGGTTTGACATGAACTTGGATCGAGCAAACGCTACTATTAGAAATGACCTCTGTTACTGATACCTTCCTGGACCCATCCAAGTCGGCCTTTCTAGACTACAACCATGGACCAACATCATCTCCTCAACCACAAAGTTCTCCAATCCTGGCACATGGACATTACCCACCATCATTGCCTGGCTTCCACTCTACTGGACACGAGGGTCTCTTCTCTCCAGGGATATCAGCCTACAGAGGGAGGTCATACCCATACCCATACCCAACATCTCCTGTAGCCAATCCTCATGGGCATCATAATGGAAACCCTTATCTCAGCTACCAGCAGTACAGTAGCACAATTAATCATGGCGGGAGACTTCACGAAGACGAAGGTTGGTGCCAACCATTTTATAATAACGAATGGCATCTGCCTTTGCTTATAAGGTGGACTTCACTAGCAGTAATAAGGGGAAGTGACAAATTTAAAAGTATTGGGTGAGGGTTAATCTGAATTTTTTGGAAAGTTTTTGAAAAATACTCAGTATTCGATTTGGACTACATTGAACAATAATATACAATGTCAAGTATGTAGCCCGCAGCTATTTGGTATGAAGAAGGGCAGGGCTTATTAGTGCAGGGACAAAGGGGACATTTAGTAAAACCTTTGCAAGGGAAAACAAATTGCAAGCAGTCATATTTCTGTACTAATTTCATTTTTTTAAAGGACCGTTCTATTTTTCCCTTGTAGTAACTCAGGGCATGGTGCTAGCTGTGGTATTGGGCACTATGTATATATCACTGTAATATGAGCGCAGCGTGACACCCAACAATGCTGATGCTAGGAGCTCACTTCCGCCTGCATTGTGTGTGTTATGTAGTCAAACTGAGCACCATCTGCAAATATGTATACCGGGCGGCATGGGTAGAACGCTAATGCTGGGAGTTGTGCTTCTTGAGGTTTTAAATCATGCTTCTATGAAAGGTGTAGCCTGGATTGTGTGCAGAAATCTGAAAAGTATTGATAATCGACTGATTGTAAAATTATCATAGTCTGTTCACACGGAGTTCACTGAGTGACTGGCACATAATAATGGCAGCACTGTAGTTCATACACTGACACAATCACAATGCTGTCACTTCGCCAGTCTGGTGAGTACTAATATTTTATGTTGGCACAAGCAATATATTATAAGGTGATGCATGACATTTTTATTTTATGTTTATGTCACTGACTTTATTCATGAGTTGATTATTGCTTACACTGGCCAAGAATTACACGGTGAGCTCAAGTAGTATGATAGACCAAGTAATAGCTCTCTCTGTATACAGTATTCCTCATAGCTACAGTATATAGCTCATAGTTATCTGTACTGCTTATATTGTACCAATAACTACTCTGTAAGCTCAAATATCTATCCATCCACCGATCTCATATTTATCTACTTTTTATGTATCTACTTTTATAGATATTGTGTCTATCTATCACATATCTATCTATCTATCTATCTATCTATCTATCTATCTATCTCATATCTATCTATCTATTTATCATATCCATCCATCCATCCATCCATCTCATATCTATCTATCTATCTATCTATCTATCTATCTATCTATCTATCTATCCATCCATCTATCTCTTATCTATCTATCTATCTATCTATCTATCTCATATCTATCTATCTACCAGCATCTATCTATCTATCTATCTATCTATCTATCTATCTATCTATCTATCTATCCATCTATCTATCTATCTCATATCTATCTATCTCATATCTATCTATCTCATATCGCTCTATCTATCTATCTCATATCTATCTATCTATTTATCATATCCATCCATCCATCCATCCATCTCATATCTATCCATCTATCTCTTATCTATCTCATATCTATCTATCTATCTATCTATCTATCTATCTATCTATCTATCTATCTATCTATCTACCAGCATCTATCTATCTATCCATCTATCTATCTATCTCATATCTATCTATCTATCTCATATCTATCTATCTCATATCGCTCTATCTATCTATCTATCTATCTCATATCTATCTATCTACCAGTATCTATCTATCTATCCATCTATCTATCTATCTATCTCATATCTATCTATCTATCTATCTATCTATCTCATATCTATCTATCTCATATCGCTCTATCTATCTATCTATCTATCTATCTATCTCATATCTATCTATCTACCAGTATCTATCTATCTATCTATCTATCTATCTATCTATCTATCTATCTATCTATCTATCTATCTATCTCATATCTATCCATTCATCTACATCTCATATCTATCTATCTATCTATCTATCTATCTCATAGCTATCTATCATATCCATCCATCCATCTCATATCTATCTATCTACATCTCATATTTATCTATCTACATCTCATATTTATCTATCTATCTATCCCATATCTATCTATCTATCTATCTATCTATCTATCTATCTATCTATCTATCTATCTCATATCTGTCTATCTATCTATCTATCTATCTATCTATCCTGACTAATCTCCCATATCTCTAGATGTAACCCATCATTACAACCGGACATCTAGTCAGACGTCAGAAGGCTGTAGGTCAGAGTTCTTGCTCTATGTATAGCATATATCGTATAGGCATGTAACAGTTCACTGGGTTTATGGGAATAATTTGTATTACAAAACAAACGTCGGCATACATATAATTAAGAAGAGATCATGGAAATAGAAAAAGAGTGTTTAAAGCTGGAATACCTTCACTTGGCAATCGTATACATTCTATGGAAATATATGAGATAATCCCCCGAAATGTATAAGAATATTTAAAGCCACTGTAGAGCCCCGTGACCTAATAAATCTGAATATGAGACCGCAGAGCTCTGAGCTCACGTCTAATAGTTCTGAGAATTTATAGCAGGGAGTACATTATGTTGTATAATACCCATCTCTGCTGCTGCAAAATCCCTTTCCAACGAAATTTGGTGTGTAGTGAAATGAACTTTTTTCAAATGCCTTTTTTTATACAAACATTATTTTTTTCTGCATATTTTTTTCCTATGAAGAAGTCTATACCCCCCTCCTTAAAAAAAAACCTACAGCATGATGAGTCTAAAAAACAAAAAAGCAAACCAATGGCCATACAATAGTCGCAAATTATGACGCACTCTATTATAATCAACTTTTTGCCTGTTTGTGCTGGCCTCCACATTTTCAAAGAAGTGGGTGTGGCTACACAAAAGGGGTGTGGCTTCACGGATTCATCAGATTTAGCCTACTATAATTTATGCGAGAAGCTGGCATAAATTACAGCTGAAACCTGGATCTGTTGTAGGTTTCAGTATGGAGTATCGAGGTGCGAGAAATGTATTAAAAATCGCAAGTTTGTGCTTTCGCGATTTTTGTGCGATGTGATTTTAACATTAGAATGTCCCATTGAAAAAAACGCAGAGATATCGCAGCGTTAAAAAAAACGCTTGTGGGTAAAAGCCCTAAGGTTGATTTATGTATGTGTCTGCGCACACAGGGCATGTTCATATGCACACGCAATGCACCCACGCCGTGGATTAAATGGCTATTTAGCCTAATGAGGTCCAGATGTGTTCTTTTTTCCATGAAATTGCTGTTCACATTGTGCACGCATTTGCCAACTTCCCATAGACTTCTATGGGGACCTTTGGTGTGCAATAGCGGATAAAATAGAGCACAACCTATTTTTCACGCATGCAAGAAATGCGCATGCAAAATATGGAAATTGAGAATGAAGCACCTGATATCAATGGGTTCTCTTCTCTGCGTTCACAAATACGCCCATCTGAAGGAGTCTTAAAGGGTTAAATTCCTGTCCACTATATATAATGGCCCCAACCTTTTTAAAAAAGAAGAAATGCAGCAGCTGGGATACAATTATTTACAGATATTAGCGTACAATACACAGCGTAGCTGTTGCAGAACCTCAGAAGTTGGATTTCCCCACACTTTTGGCAAAACTTGGAACAGTTGTTTCCATCATGTCCCCCCTCTCCCTTCTTTCCTCCTGTAAAATATATAAAGGGTTCCATCATGTCCCTCCTCTCCCTTCTCTCCTCCTGTAACATATATAAAGTTTCCATCATGTCCCCCTTCGCTCCTCCTGTAACATATATAAAGGCTTCCATCATGTCCCTTCTCTCCCTTCTCTCCTCCTGTAACATATATAAAGGTTTCCATCTTGTCCTCCCTCTCCCTTCTCTCTTCCTGTAAGATATATAAAGGTTTCCATCATGTCTCTCCTCTCCCTTCTCTCCTCCTGTAACATATATAAAGGTTTCCATCATGTCCCCCCTTTTCCTTCTCTCCACCTGTAAAATATATAAAGGTTTCCATCATGTTCCCCTCCCCCTTCTCTCCTCCTGTAACATATATAAAGGTTTCCATCATGTCCCTCCTCTCCCTTCTCTCCTCCTGTAACATATATATAAGTTTCCATCATGTCCCCCTCTCCCTTCTCTCCTCCTGTAACATATATAAAGGTTTCCATCATGTCCCCCTCTCCCTTCTCTCCTTCGGTAACATATGTAAAGGTTTCCATCATGTCCTCCTCTCCCTTCTCTCCTCCTGTAACATATATAAAGGTTTCCATCATGTCCTCCTCTCTCTTCTTTCCTCCTGCAACATATCTAAAGGTGCCCGTAATGTCCCCCCTCTTCCTTAGTGACGCCTTTTTACTGACCTCACTTATAGACTTTTAACTGGCACATACATCTTTTTAAGGTGGTGGCTTAGCTGAATACTGACAGCCGGGTTCCTGCTCTAACATTCCACAATCAATTGCAACTGCAGCAAGTAAGCAGATGAGAGGTGGTCTGTCACCCATCAGCACCCCGCAGTGTGATTGCAAGAAACCAATGGGTTCCATTGGCAGCTGGAAGCCTGACAAAGGTTTCCATATTTGCCATGTGACTCGGCCTTTTAGGCCCCACCCCCAGCAGAGTCTGATAGGCTGCTCTCATAGGCTTAGTAGAGTGCACTACTTAAGTAATACAGTGTACTATCCTAGTGATCAAACTATTGTATTTTCAAGTCCCTTTGAGGGACTAAAAAATAGCATTAAAAAAGTTCAATAAAGTTTAATTGAAAGAAAAGAAATCCAGTTTAAAAAATGTGCATTTCCCCCAAAAAGCTTTTTAAATGGATAAAATACGAAAGAATATTTAAACGCTATACATAATAGGTATTACCGTGTTCAATGACCCATAAACCTCCCAAATATCACAAGAAAAAGCAATCCAGAAGTCACTTATAACTCATCCCTGTTCAGAATACACCCCATTAACAGCAACACTCTGATCTGTATCTTGTAACCAACTACGAATCCACCGGACTAGCAAAGGATTAGGTCCATGTTAAATCTACTGACTGTGAAGATATTTGGACTTTGAGTATCAAGGTATCATGCAAAGCATGGATAATAGAAACTTATATGGCAACACACCAAACATCTAGGCCATGGGAACCCCATGTTTGACCATGTGGTCATTTTGTCCATGTTCTTCCCTAGAAGCAATGTTCCATGTATCCATATATTGTGATGGAATATGCCATGATATCTTTCAGTCTGGGGAAAATATATCAGCATGCTTCCATAAATGAAATCAGAGGTACTATGAGATACAGTAAGGCTCTATACACATTGCGTCTATCTTTCCAGCATCACTTCCACCTCAGATTTCCATCTTCTATGCAGAAAACTGCTTAGTGATGGAACCATGGAGAGCATTGTGACGGAACCAAAGCGTTCAATATGTGAGATGGAGACATCTAAGGTGACTGTTTTACATGGTTTCTGTCCCAGTCAGTCTTTTAGCTGGATAGAAGAGCACCAAGGACCAAAGGAGTGTTTGTCTCACCTATTAAGGTCCATGGTACCATACCAGTTCTAATCAGGTTATATTTTGATAATACAAGCAAGTGCATGGGGTCTGAGAAGCCTAAGAGGGCTATAGTTTTATTAAACTACTAACGACCACTTGTCTGTCCGTGTGTGAGTGAGTTACATGCTCCGCCCCTGATCACATGACAGTGACGTTATCAAAGGTCCTTCATGTGGAGTGAGTGACTTACATGCTCCGCCCCTGATCACATGACGGTGACATCACCACAAGTCCTATTCCATAACAACTGAGTCCACAGGGGTTTGTAGGGCATGCATAACTCACTCACTCGGGATGACCTCCGCATAAAGGACCTGTGATGACTGGAGCATGTAACTCATTCCGGATGATCAGGGGGTAGCATGTGTGAGTGAGTTACATTCTCCGCCCCTAATCACATGACAGTGATGTCATCATAGGTCCTGTAAGCACACGGCTGCTGTCCGGCTAAGTATTCGTTAGTATTCCATAGCAACTGAGGCCGCAGGGGTTTGGAGGGGATGGAATACTAATAAACACCTACAACAGCCATGTGCTTACAGGACCTGGGATGATGTCACCGTCATTTGATCAGTCACCTATGTGGGAGCAGTCTGGAGTCACATGACCAAGGGTGATCAATGTGTTCAGGACTCTGCTGTGCTGCTTTTCATCCCTGTTGTATGAAGAATGTATGTAGCAGAGCTGTATGTATGATGTGCATGTAGCAGAGCTGTATGATGTACATGTAGCAGAGCTGTGTGTGTTTGACAGGCATGTAGCAGAGCTCTGGGGCGCATTGCGCCACCAGAAACACTGGTAGTATATAATTTCCTAATAATTACTAGAGAATACTTCATATAATTGTGGGCTGATGGGATTTGTAGTTTTGTAGCTGGAGTGCCACAGTTTGAAGACCTGTGCTCTAGATCACCCCAAGATCCCTAAATACCAACCATATATAGAGGGCGCAAAGTTGTAACTTAAAGCTTCTCTCTGCCAATGCAAAATCTTCAACAGAATTCCTATGTGCAATTTACACTGAACGGTTACTACATTAGGATAAGCTGGCATGCGACATCATGTGATCCGTAATGCGGTACCACGTGAGGGCTGCATCACGATCTGCTCTTAGATAATGAGCTGACCTCTCCTCTACGCAGCAAAAGGCAACATTTGACAGTCATGAGTAAATTTGGTGACTTGAGTGACTTTGATTGTTGGGGCCTGGAGGTGTGGTGCCAGTATTTCTGAAACAGTCGCACTTGTTGGCTGCTCCTTAACCACAATATCAAGACTGGTTAAACAAGTCCTGTACAAGACTGGTTAAACTATGGACAAACATCTGACAGAAGATCACGATCACGCAGCAGCAGGCCATGTGTGGTGATCATGATGTGCCACAGGGGACCAACAGACCCAGTAGTACAACAGCAGGGATGTTAGAGAAGTTCCACAATGACCATTTGGTGTACCTTGCATTGACTGGGATCAATAGCCAAAGACCGACAAGGGTGCCCTTGATGACCCCACATCATCCCTAACAACACCTCATATTGGCCAAGGAAAGATGTCAATGGACCTTGAACACATGGCAGAAGGGCGTCTGGAATGACGAGTCCTGTTTTCTGCTGAATCTTACAGTCCACATCTGATGTAAGTAGCATGGAGCTGTATCCCATGGGTGCACCATTGGGGTCCAATGGGCCGGTGGCGGCGGTGGTGTTGTTGTCTGGGGAGCATTTTACTAGCATGGCCTAGGACTGTTGGTCATCATACCATAATCCTTTGAATGAAGAACACTACAGGGACCTATAAGCTGACCATCTGCACCCATATCTTCAGGAAGTCTTCCCCAACCACAGTACCATCTTTCAACAGGACAATGCTCTGTCATCGAGCTCCGACCACTAGGGAGTGGTTGGAGGAACACAACAATAAATTCTCCACATTGCCTTGGCCCTCTAACTCACCGGAGTATAACAGACTATAATGCGTTTGGGATATGCTTGAAAGTGCTGTGAGATCTGCTCTTACTTATCCACAAAATGTGCACCAACTGATGGAGCTGCTGCAGTGGGCATGGCTCAAGTTTAGAGATGAGCGAGTATACTCGCTAAGGCACATTACTCGAGCAAGTAGTGCCTTAGCCGAGTATCTCCCCGCTCGTCTCTAAAGCTTCGGGGGCTGGCGCGGGTGATAGGTGAGTTGCGGCGGGGAGTGGGGAGGAACGGGGGGAGAGAGAGATCTCCCCTCCGTTCCTCCCCGCTCTCCCCCGCCGCTCCCCGCCCCCTGAATCTTTAGAGACGAGCGGGGAGATACTCGGCTAAGGCACTACTCGCTCGAGTAATGTGCCTTAGCGAGTATACTCGCTCATCTCTACTCAAGTTCAGTATTACAAAGGATGTTCGCCATCTTGTGGAATCTGTTTCATGATATTTGAAAGCTGTGATTGCCCAGAAAGGTGGACCAACCCATTACTGAGTAGGTGTCCCTAATGCAGTGATTGCTCAGTGTATAATACTGGTGTCTTATGTGGCAGAAGGACCACTGGACCCCTCTAGCACCGGGATCAAGATGCGACCTCTCATAGAATTATAGAACAGTAGAGTTGGAAGGGACCTCCAGGGTTGTCGGGTCCAACTCCCTGCTCAGTGCAGGATTCACTAAATCATCCCAGACAGATATTTTTCCAGCCTTTGTTTGAACACTTCCATTAAGGGGGAACTCACCACCTACCATGGCAACCTGTTCCACTCATTGATCACCCTCACTGTCAGAAAGTTTTTTTCTAATATCTAATCTGTGTCTCCTCCCTTTCAGTTTCATCCCATTGCTTCTGGTCTTCCCATGTGCAAATGAGAATAGGGCTGATCCCTCTGCTGTGTGACAGCCCTATTCTCTGAACCCCCTATAGCTATGTCACTGCTCAGATGGCTGTGATATTTCTTGACAGGTAATAACAACTAGCCTCATTGGGTCTAGTGCATTGCCTCATTTCACCATGCTTTCCTCTGTGGCCCTCCCACCAGATATTGCTTCCACATTCCTACCAGTGTGGCTCTTTCCCATATACAGCCATCTTGAAGAAAGTTGTGAAAAAAGATATGGATTGGCCAACTTTTCTCTATATGCTTGATCAGTGAATGTAACTTTTACGGCAGGTCATCCAACAGTGACCACAAAGTTTTACCCTTACTTGAGCAATGCAGAATTTCCACATTCCAACTCCAATTGTCTCCTCTTGTAGTGGTGTTTATGACTTAGACTTCTATAAAGTCTATCTATGTCCTGTTTCAAGTATCTATATATCAAATTATCTGTCACAAAATACAAGAAATGACACCCCCTTGGAAAGGAGATAATGGTACAGAAAAAATTAGTCATGGATCACAGAAATGACTGCGATGCATTTTCAGAATATAGCATAACTTTGATTAAGTAATTTAAAAAAATCTATATATCCAGGAGGGGTAATTACTTAATAAAAGTTATGCTTTATTCTAAAACTGTATAGCAGTCATTTCTGTGATTCATATATCGAATTACCATGCACTTTAAACAGTAAAGGTCAGAAAAACAAATATACTTCGCACGACTAGAAATGATCCAAGTTTTTTTGCAACTTTTTTTTTACAGGTCTTGCAGTACCGCTTTTCACCAATGTAGATGGTAAACACTTTCCATAGGATCCAATGCAACAGCGCCCCTCTTTGCAAACATTTTCTAAACCGCAATGTCAATTAACAAGAATCTATGACTGACCTGTAATTAAATGCAATTACTATTTGTTAAACCTGTATAAAATCTGACTATTTTCATCGCTTATCACATTCTATGCCCTGGTGAAATAATATTGACACAACGTTTTATATGAAGATTAATTACAGGTTATCAGAAGAAAAAACATTCTTCATAATTAGAGGTTGCTTTCAATTTTATGACATTAATGACTGTAGATGTGGTTAATCTAATGTATGAGCCAAGAAATCTGCACTGAATGTCTTATCTCATCATGACTACCCGACGCTCATCTGAAAACTGGCTATCTATGTCATTCATAATGGATAGTCCAGATTGGCGCTGGACTATAGAGGGGGTGGGGAGCAGGAAACCCCCTATGATGTCTATATGCCCTTAAAAATATGGAAAAGGTTGTTGTCGTGAGACAACCCATTTGAAGAATAGAATTACCATTGAGATGATTGAAGTACAATGCTACACCGCGTATTATGTGCGGTGTACGCGCACATAATACGCGGTAATTGGGCTCAGTGAAGGTACATTGATTTTCATTGATCCATTCGCACTTGCATATATACATTGCGTATAATACTGTGTAAAAAAGAACCAAGCATGCTCTATTTTACAGCGCATTACGTGCAATTGAGCCCTATTGTTCTCTATAGGAGCATAATAAACGCTATACATATGCAATTACATTACGTATTTTGGTGTTTATATGCAATGTTGCTAAGCAACAGGGCATGAAATAAAATAAAAAAGAAATGTCAGACTGCGCATGACAGCGGACGTGAGATACGAAGTAACGGCCTAATGTATATAGTATCAACATTTTTGATAAGGAAGGAAGCATGATAAGGGAAAGGAAGAGCAAAGAAGAGGGAGAAAGTGAGTCATGGGAAGACAGGAAAGGATAGAAGAGAGGGAAGGAAGGAAGGAAGGAATGAACAGAGGGAATGAAGGAGGAAGGAAAGAAGGATGAGAGTGATGCGGAAGGCATGAAAGGATAGGAGAAGCAGGAAATGAAGGGAGGGAGGAAGAGTAGAAGGAAGGTAGGAAGGAGAGAAAGAGAGAAAATGGAAGGTAGAAGAGAGATAGGACAAGAAGGGAAGGAAAGAAGGAAGAAGGATGAGCATAGAAAAGAAGGGCGAAAACTAGGAAGGAAGAGAGTTATGAGGGATGGCAGGGGAGGAAGGAAGGACAAGAGTGAAAAGGAAGGGCAAAAAAGATGGAGAAAGAGTGATGTGAAAGGTAGGAAAGAATAGGAAAAGCAGAGAAGAAAGAAAGGAGGAATAGGAGAAAAGAAAGAAAGAAATAGAAAGATGACAGTGGAAAGTAAAGGTAAAAACGAAGAAGGAAGGAAGTGATGGATAGAGGATGGCAGGAAATGATAGAAGAAGTAGGGAAGGAAGGAATGATGACAGTGGAAAGGAAAGGTGAAAACGAAGAAGGAAGGGAGTGATGGATAGAGGATGGAAGGAAATGATAGAAGTAGGGAAGGAAGGAATGATGACAGTGCAAAGGAAGGGTGAAAAGGTGCAAGGACAGGATTGATGGCGATGGCAAGAAATAAAAGGAGAAGCATGGAAGTAATGAAGGAAGGAGGGCTAGGGGAATGAAGGGTAAATGCATTTGGGCAAAGGAAGCAAGGAAGGAAACAGCTAGGGCTAGAGGAAGAAAGGAATAGTAGAAGAAGAAGAATGGATGGATGGATGGATGGGGACAAGAATGAAGAAAGGAAAGATGGAGTAAGTGACTGAGTAGGTGGTCCACAAATTGTTTGAAGGGTCTGAAAAATGTTTCACCCCTCTCCTCCCAGAGTAATGTTATTTCCCTTTCCCTTCAGAGAACAGTTAGCTTTGTTTCATTACTATATACTATCATAGTCCCAGGTCATTGATGACCATGTAGAAGCACTCTTGGTAATTTTCCAATACGTCCCTGAGCCAACATCACTATCCCTCTCTGAATACCATCCTTATGAGCCCCCATTATGTTCTTGAAAGTAAGATCCATCCACTCAGTAAATACCCCCTAAATGTAAGTGATGGAAATATATCAGTTTTCTCTCAGCTACATTTCTTGTTTTATCACTTGTCTTTTTCAGAGCTGGAGAAATCAACAGTCATAGAAAATGGAGAGATCCGGATTAATGGAAAAGGGAAGAAAATCCGAAAACCTCGCACTATATATTCCAGTGTACAACTACAGGCATTAAATCAGAGGTTCCAACAAACTCAGTATTTGGCGCTACCGGAGAGGGCAGAACTGGCGGCACAGCTTGGCCTAACACAGACACAGGTGTGGAACAAAGAGTTCTGGGTAATATTTTATGGTATCAACAGATAGTCAAAGGTTCAGTGGTTGGAGGCATCAGAACCCTACTATGAAGTCCAACTATAATGCTGCCGATGTATTTTATGCATGTGTCAAGTTATATTGACCTGTTCCTTTCATTGTAGGTGAAAATATGGTTTCAGAACAAGAGATCGAAGTACAAGAAGATCGTAAAACAAGGTTCTAGTATTCCGGATGGAGACCAGGCGCTCACCTCATCTTCACTTTCTCCTTCTTCTCCTAATGTTCCTCCCGCTTGGGACTTTTCTTCAGCTCCAAAGACTATGCCAAATCCTTCAAATTACTTGAATAATTATAACTCTTGGTATCAGGCTCCAGATACTTTTTCAAGACCCCCAATGATGTAATTAAGATCTGTTATGAGGTCTTATAGATGATACCAGCCAATATGGGTCATATGAAGAAAGAGGCTAAGACTTCACCTTGAAGTACTTTCTACCAGATTAACGGTGGTGTGGACCCATCCGTTATCTGGAGAAGGAGAAAACAAGTAGATGGATCAATGTTATTCTACCACTTATTTACTATGTGAAATGCAGCATAGAGGCAACCCATAGGGCCCCTGGAAAGAGGACAGCCATTCCAGGTTGGTCATTTTAATGGATGATGACACCCTTTAAAGAAGTGTGGACGGTACAGTTCACGCAATGCTAGCAAACAAGTGGAAAGGAATCATGAAAATGAAATGGGGACACCAGGACCTCTTGTCTCAGTTGGGTTGTAGGTTGGTAGTGCCAAGCAGAACCTGAATGGGGCCTAAATTTCTATCTTTGCAGCCTTGTCTACTGTGTGCACCATATTACTGACCATTGCCTTGTAATTCATTTCCTCATTCCATTATGAACCCTAAAGTTTCATAAACACAAGTGCTTGTTCTTGTGGTACCAATATTCTGCACTGAGATATAAGTCCTCGATGATAGGTTCCATTTTCAGCCAGGAGTGAAAGCATAAGTCTGGTGTAGAATAAAGGTTTAAGTCCTGCAGGAGGTGATGGCTGAGTATACTGGATGATGCTGGGGTTGTGAAGACGGGACTAACGCCCAAAGGGTTGAAATAGAGACGTCGATGACCAGAAGTAGGTCAGGACGTCTGCCACATGCTTCCCTGGACTCCACCTTGGGCTTTTAAAGTGATAGGGTCACGATGGCAACTTATCTTCGACCCAAATTCATATTAATGCAGTCAGAGTTTATTAATGAGGCTTCATGGCCAAACCAGATGGCTTCCTCTACTACACGTAGACAATAAGTACCATTAACGGTGTTTTCCAGAACTTAGACTTCAATATCATATCAGTGGGGGTCCATTTCCTGGCAGCATCAGCCTTTTGTAGAGGCCATTTTTGTAGTTGATTGTTGATGGTCTATCCTAACCATGGGATCAATATCAAAGTTCCGGAAAACCCCTTAAAATGTGCACTAAACTTTCCTAAGCGTTGAAAGTTACAGATCCACAACTTGAACTAACATTGTAGTTTACAGTGGTTTAGCCCATAGAAAATTGCTTATTTGGAACAAATGAGCCATGAAGTGATGGAATGAGTTATGGAGTTTCCACCACTGCCTAGGGTATGGCCAAGCAGCAGCAGCTGTTCTAAGTGTAATGTACCAGAGAACACCTTAATGTCATGTGTATTACGGTATCTGCTTTAAACTTGACCAAGGAATGTTTTCGATCATGTGATGGTGTCATGGTTCAGGCCACCTCACCATCTTTGCCTTGACTGATAAAATATCTTGCTCTGTCAATTTTGTGTCCTTGAGTACATATAAGCTAACTAGAGATGAGTGAGTATACTCGCTAAGGGCAATTGCTCGAGCGAGCATTGCCCTCAGCGAGTACCTGCCTGCTCGGGAGCAAAGATTCAGCTGCTGGCAGCGGGCAGGGAGCCGCGGGGGAAAGTGGGGAGGAATGGAGGGGAGATCTCTCTCTCCCTCTCTCCCCCCTGCTCCCCCCTGCTCACTGCCGCAACTGACCTCTCACCCGCGCTGGCAGCCAAACCTTCTCTGCCGAGCGGGGAGATACTCACTAATGACAATGCTCGATCGAGTAATTGTCCTTAGCGAGTATACTCGCTCATCTCTAAAGCTAACCCCTTCCAGACATTAGTGACCATAAAAATTGTTATGCTAGCTTATCATCTATCACCAATAGGGTTTCTGTGACCGTCTTAAGATGCTAAGATGGTCATGGTCATGATGCCTACGCCTCAGGTATCAAACTCTACTACGTGGTCATGGCCAATTAACATAATTAATTTCTATGAATACATCCCTAATATTCATGGGCATTACAAGTATCCCTGGGGTCCCATAACTGAACTCCTAATAGGACCCCACTCCACCACAACCAGCTGACATGAAGACTTTTGTTTATTTTAGTCTCCATTCTCTTTCTTGTGTATTTTGCTATGTAAATCTGTGATAACCTAAAATAATGTCCATGGGAACCACAACTTGTCTACTTTTTGACTAGTTGGCATTTTGCAAGTTCAAAGTTTACCCCCTCTCTTTTTTTTTCCATTGCTCCCAGTACTTCTTTATCCCCATTTGTTCATAGACCACCTCCAGAAAGATGCACAATCATTGTATGAGGAGTCTTATAATAGAAGCCAACATTATGGTGGTCTCATCATACCAAGAGGCTTCACGAGCCTCATGTGGCATAGAGTGTTAAGGCAGCAGAAATGCAGTCCTAAGCTCTTGCTCATGACCTGAAGGCTGCAAGTTCTATCCCAACATGGTTTAGGTAGCCAGGACAAGGTTGACTCATCCTTCTGAGGTCAGTAAAATGAGTACCCAACTTGGTGGGTGAAAAGTGCTGCAGATTAAGTTGGCACTATGCAAATGGCAAGATATTTTTTTTTCATTTAGTCACTATGGGTGTTCCTGAACTGAAGCTGAATCAAAGAACTCAACTTTAATCCTTGGAAGAAAGGCCCAAAGACTTAAAGAGGTTTTCCTGGACTCTAAGGCTTCTTTCACACGAGTGCATATCAGCTAGCCGTTTTCACGGCCGGCTGATATACGCTGTGATCTGATGCATTGGATTCCAATGCATCAGATCACATGGCCGTATTCCTGAGATGTAAAAGCGCCCGGCCGGCGCCGGGCGTTTTTATGTTGGGCACAAAAGATAGTCCTGGAACTATCTTTTAGGCCGGAATACGTCGGCCACTGCATGGGCTCCTACGGGAGCCCATGGCAGCAGCCGCAGGTGGGAGGGGGTTTAGCAGCATGGCTGCTAAACTCCCTCCCTCTGCTCCCCACCCTGTGCAGGCTCACTATTCTTCTCCTCCCCGCTGGATCTCTGCAATGGGAGGGGGCGGGATGAGGGCAGAGCTCAGCACGGGCCTGGCCCGCCTCTTCCCATTGCTGTCTGTGGGCAAGGGGTGGGATGTGGGCGGGGCTAAGCTCCCGCTCTCTCCCCGCCAGTTATCGATAGCCATCAATGGGAGGAGGTGGGATGGGATGGCTCTTAGCTCTGCCCCCATCCCGCCCCCTCCAATTGCAAAGAACGAGTTGGGAGGAGACGCCAGGTGAGCCTGCGATGGGGAGCCATGGTAGTCTGCATCGGGCCCCATGCCGTGTGAACAGGCACACAAACATAAGATTTGTGCGCCCATTCACAAGCTTCTACGCCCTTGATGGAAGCGTATGTTGGCCGGCAGTTAAAACGCCAGCCATTATGCGCTCGTGTGAAAGAAGCCCCATACTGATGAGCTATCCTTAGGATAAGTCACTAATACCAGATCGGTGGGGTTCCGCCGCTCAGGATCCCTGCTGATCAGCTGTTCGAGTGAGCGCCTTGCCCTCTGATGTCACTTTTATCTGCCTAAAAGCAGCTCCTTCCCATTCAAGTGAATGGGACTGAGCTGCAATGCCAAACACAACCGCTATGAAATCTACTGTACTGTGTCAGGTATGCAATAAAGTCACGGGATGATCACTTCAATCAGCTGATCGTGGGGGTCGCCGCGAAGAATCCCCACCAAACTGATATAGATGATAGGAGGATAGGTCATCAATATTAAAGTCCCAGAAAACCCCTTTTACCCATAGTCTCAACCTCCCGGGAACTAATGTCACCAATATTAGGAATCTCCTATATTGTCACGTCCCTTGGCTCCTTATTATGATCATGAAAAGTTTACAAACTTTTTCAGGGATTTTTGTTGGGCACGGAAATGTGTGCAAGTGTAGATTTGTTTTCTATTATAATTATTAATTAACCATTTTTGATGGTTACAATGTTTAACTATTTTATTTATAACGAGATGCCGATGATGTATGGATCATACCGGCAACATTTGCTACTCATCATGGAGAACCATTCCTGAGATTTGTACTCCTAGCAATTCTATTGTATTTTTCCATCACTTTGCATGGAATGACATGCGGGTTAATAAAATTTGTTATTAAATAACCGTGTCATGGTTATCAATGGGTCTCTATTAGAGATGAGCGAGCATACTCGCTAAGGGCAATTGCTTGATCGAGCATTGCCCTTAGCGAATACCTGCCCGCTCGGGAGCAAAGATTCGGCTGCCAGCGGCGGGTGGGGAGCGGCAGGGGAGAGCGGGGAGGAGCGGAGGGGAAATCTCTCTCTCCCTCTCTTCCCCTCCGCTCCCCCCTGCTGACTGCCGCAACTCACCTCTCACCCGCGCCGGCACCCGAACCTTTGCTCCCAAACGGGCAGATACACGCTAAGGACAATGCTCGATCGAGCAATTGTCCTTAGCGAGTATGCTCGGTCATCTCTAGTCTCTATGTAAGTGTGTCACTAGGTTATAATAGCAAAATACTGTCGATTTTTAATTTCTCTGTATTTTAATGACTCTTTGGAGAAGATTGTTGTGGTCGCCAGTCATGACCAGCAGCATCCCCTCCCTTCTTCTGCGGGACCATTGTCATCTCCCCTATGCTATCTGTGGCAGATCCTGCATGTCCCGTCAGTTTCCTCCTCCCCATATGCCAAATCTGCCTCTTAAAGAACCAGCATGCTTTCACACAGGAACAATAGTCATTCAGTCAATGGAGGTGGGGTGCGCTGGGGATCTTCTGTCCGCTCTTCTCCATTTACTGTGAACAGGCAGTCATTCAAAGAAGAATGACTGCCTGTTTACACCAAGTGAGAAGTCGCTTACTAGTCGTTTCATCTCAGTGACCTGAAACAAATCGAATAGCGACTACTGAACGATTTAATGCCCAGCATTGTGTCAGATTCAAATTTACATGGAGAAAGTATTGCTTAAAATTGCTAGTTTGAGCAAATTCTCTATTAATAGTTGGCCATTGTAAAAGTACCCTAAGTCTCAGTAGCGGATCCGTCAGAAAGGCTGGACCGTCAATTTAGTTTTTAGCCCCTATCTCTCCTCGTCTGCATTTTTTATGAGTTATGGCCCCTTTACATGCGCCAAGAATCTCACTATTCTCCTTTACCCGATGGATAGAGCTGGTGATGTCATCACCAGCTCAATCACACTCAGGCAGCCCGATTAGACTGCACGGTTCTCGTTGGGAATTGGGCAGTCCTCGGGCACTTATCATTCAGTATTTCACATACCTATTGGAAATACTGAAGAAGCAGTGTTTAAATAAGTGCCCGAGCTGGCGCTGTTTTTTTATGCCAGATGAAGCTGAACGATTATCCTTCAGTTTCGCTCGTTTCAACGATTTTCTGAATAGACAATCATTCCATCTAAATGGGACATAAGTTTATTTTTCTTGTGTTCATAAATTAGCTGATAAGAAGGTGCAGAAGAGGAAAGAGCAGAGGGAAACTTAGCCATCAGTCCAGCCTCACTGATGGACCTTGTGGAAACTTGGGGGTTGATAGCTCATCAGATCACCAAAGCCTTGTGCGACACAGAGTGTTAAGACAGTAGAACTGAAGTCCTAAACTCTCACTCATGACCTGAAGGTTGCAAGTTCAATCCCGGCATGGTTCAGGTAGCCGGCTCAAGGTTGACTCAGCCTTCCATCCTTCTGAGGTTGGTGAAATGAGTACCAAGCTTGGTGGGGGGTAAAAAAAAAAATTACTTGAAAGTGCTGTGGAATAAGTTGGTGCTATACAAATAAAAAGATTATTTTTTATCTTTCCTCCACCTAGATGGGTGGTTGCACCTCAGTAACCCACGTCCAGTCCAAAATTGTCGGTAAAACTCAGGAGGCCATTTATTTTGGTAGCATAACAGACAGTAAAAGAAACAATCTTTTCACTGTTGTTATAGTCGCAGTACACACATGCATTGAACAACAGAATTCCTAGCCACCTGGCTACTAACTCACATAGGATTGCATCTCCTATCTGTCACACAGGCCTAGCGCTTCAATATAACATAGCAACGTCCATAACACCATACCCATCCAGGGTGTCAGTCTAAGGGGCGTCTCACCCTGTCTGACTCATGGTCATTCCACAGTTTGGTCGGCACTGAACCTTAAGCTTGCAGCCCTCTCAGCCTCTTCTGAGCTGTCTCTATTTTCTTCCCTCTCAGCAGCAGTGTAGCTAGAGGTTTTAACTCCTCCAACCACACCCATATATCTGTCCCATCTAACTAACCTTAGTCTGCCTGTTTTCAGTCCCCCTAAAGGCCAGCTAGTGTATTGCATTACCAGAATCTCCTTTTTAGACTTAGCAGAACTGATACTGTATGCTATGCCTGGTCGGCCTGAGAGTGTGGTGCACAGCATAACATAGAGATTCAAACTTTGCTGTTCTTTGTATCCTTGTGTCATGCTCCACCACATTGGGCTTTGTACTTAACGTGAGTGTATAAACAACCCACATACCACAAGATATTAAAGACCAAACTGGAGAACCCTCTGTCGACTTTAACTCAACTGCTGCTTTGCCTATGGGTAGAAAATACAAGTGTAGTAGGACAATATCATTCTCTAATGTTCCATTCCTGTCTAACTAGACTTTATAATATTTTCGGTACCACTGTATAACTTTGAAGAAAGCAAATATTAGGTGGGAGAACAATACTAACTGTAATGTGGTGAAAAAAGTAAAAGAAGGGGAATTACCTGGCATGACAGAGTGGTCCACAAAGGATAGACTGTCACATCTGTAAACCCAAGTGGCCTTAATTACTAAACAATTCACATTGGTCACTCTATCCAGACTGGACATTCACACTGGAGGACATTGAGATTCGTCCCAAGGATCCAGATGGCCTTGGTCACAAAGTGGTGGTAAAGTATAAAGCGAAAAACATATGTAAACCAGCCCTCAGGATTGCATGTGCTGAGTAGAAAAAGGGTAGAAGAGGGAAGGGTAAAATACCACTTACTTAGTGGTAGTGTGGCATAGTGACTTTCACTAACCCACCTTCAAAATTCAAGATCGCTTCAACATTACAACTCTGCTTATCGGGTCCAGGCACAAGGCAAACTCCACTCCTGGGTGATAAGTCCAGAACTTTATTATGGTTACAGGAAGATGCAACACATTTTGGAGGGCTCTTTTCTCAAGCATGAAAATACAATGATAAACAAGTCCAAGCATGTATAGCTAGTCAATCATGTACATATCCAGAAGCATTGATGTCAGTGGTGAATGGTGCACTGGGTACTAGTGCAGTATCTCTCCACCGGAAGTATGGGTGGAGACATGGGTTGGCCAGGCTGAGTTACAGGGAATGCCCAGGTCATGCCCACATCATGCCAACAACTGCAGATTGGCTGCCGCACACACACCTCCCCAGACACACATGTACTGGCCATCCCCCTGACAGCTCACATATCTCCCCGCCGGCCTCCCATCTCCGCTCCTGTCCCCTACCCCTCTACCACCGTAGGTGACCCCGCTGTGAACCTCCCTGATGGCCTCTCTCTCACCGAGCCATGCTCACATCTCTGCTCCTGTCCCCGCACCACTGCTGCGGGCCCCGTTCTTGCCATCCATGCCGCCCCTCCGAGCCACGCATGCATCTCCGCTCCCGTTCCCCGCCAGTTCATAGACAGCCAGAGCTCACCCGCTGCCACCTTCAGATTTGACTGCTCGAGCAAAGAGGAGGAAGATGGAGGCTGTTCACTGCTAGGTCACTGCCGCTGCTATTCAGATTCGGCCGCTTGACCAAGGAGGAGAAAAAGGAGAATGAAGTCTGTACACCACCAGCAGCCAATCAGCAGCTGTTGGCGTGTCCTGGGCATTCCCTTTAACTCAGCCGGCCAACCCATGTCTTCACCCATACTTCCGGTGGAGACATACTGCACTAGTACCGTTGCACTGTTCCAAAGAGGTGTGACTGTTTGATTTCCAAAAGGCCGGTGGTATGTAAAACTGGAATCACTTGGATCTTAGGCCAGTTCACCAGCACACTTTTATACTTTTATACTTGATACAATTAGTTTTATTTTGCATAGCAATCATTTAGATATCGAAAACAATTTTATGTACAAACAAGAGGTACAGCGATGGGTATCAAGTTCACTCAGAGTTATGCAAACCTCTAAATGGGTGCAAATTAATGATCGTTATGTCATCTTTTACAAAATATTCATCCCTGACTTCTTCTTCATGTGTGATGGATCACTAAGGGATAAACGATCCTTTATTGATAGTTTAAATATGAGTGATTACCTTGGGTATTCCATGCCCGTAGTTTCTATCCTCACTATTCGTCGGGTTCCAGGTAACATAACTGGTGCTTCTTGGGTTATGGCCTTAATAAATAATTCTTATGTAAGGAAAACAGATCTGACAACATCTTCATCTAGTTCACTCATGACAACCTGGAAAGTTAATGTGAAATTGAACTGTGTGACAGTAAAGAAATAAACTGGTAACAGCCGGGGTGATAAATGTCATCTAAATGGACAGACTTAACTGGCTGCACAAGACATAAGATCTGAGAAGAGCAACATGAATCTTCCTCTTAGATGTCAACACTTCAAAAGCTTCACGTCAGCAGGAGCGGCGGAGAGATGAGCAGAGTCTTGTCTGACATCTGGAGGTGGAATGTCTGATGGTGAACATCTCTTATCTGTCATAAAACAAAGTGCACATAACCAGGTGTGGGAGGATTCTCATGTCTCTTCTTCTCTTCAGGGGACGTGTGTCCATAAAAAACCATTCACCCACAGGCCGCAACTTACAGTACAGAAGAGGAGACACTAAGTAATAAAATGTATCCAAAGAGAAGAGGGCCACTGTGAGCTCCACCACCACCTCCACATGCCGCTTCATTCACAACCATTACATGGAAGTATCAAGCTTTCCCTATACCTCCTCCTCTTAATCTATATAACCTCCCCTATATCTCCTCCTACTAATCTATATAACCTCCCCCTATATCTCCTCCTACTAATCTATATAACCTCCCCTATATCTCCTCCTACTAATCTATATAACCTCCCCTATATCTCCTCCTACTAATCTATATAACCTCTCCTATATCTCCTCCTATTACTCCATATCACCCCAAACTATATATCTACCTATTACTCCATATATCCTCCCCTATATCTCCTCCTATTACTCCATATATCCTCCCCTATATCTCCTCCTATTACTCCATATAACCCCACTATATATCCTATCACTGAATTGACTCCTAAGGGCTTCCACCCACTTTCGTTTTTTTAACGCAATTATCAATGGGACTCTCTAATGTTAAAAACAAATCGCACAAAAATCGCAAAGCACCAACTTGTGATTCGTTTTTAACATAAGAAAATCCCATTGACAATCGCGTTAAAAAAACGAAAGTGGGTAGGAGCGCTAAAATGTCACTGTTATTTTAATTATCTTAAAATTGGTAGGCTTCAAAAACAAACAAACACCAAAACACCACTTTTCCGGCATCTGCAGTTATGTAGACCCTGAAACTGCAGAACTGAAAAAGTACATCTATTAACCCCTTAAAGGGGTTGTCCCGCGCCGAAACAGGTTTTTTTTTTTTTCAAACCCCCCCCCCCCCCCCGTTCGGCGCGAGACAACCCCGATGCAGGGGTTAAAAAAGATCACCGGACAGCGCTTACCTGAATCCCCGCGCTCCGGTGACTTCTTACTTACCTGCTGAAGATGGCCGCCGGCGTCTTCTCCCTCGGTGGACCGCAGGGCTTCTGTGCGGTCCATTGCCGATTCCAGCCTCCTGATTGGCTGGAATCGGCACGTGACGGGGCGGAGCTACACGGAGCTACACGGAGCCCCATTGAGAAAAGCAGAAGACCCGGACTGCGCAAGCGCGTCTAATTTGGCCATTAGACGGCGAAAATTAGACGGCAACCATGGAGACGAGGACGCTAGCAACGGAGCAGGTAAGTGAATAACTTCTGATAACTTCTGTATGGCTCATAATTAATGCACAATGTACATTACAAAGTGCATTAATATGGCCATACAGAAGTGTATAACCCCACTTGCTTTCGCGGGACAACCCCTTTAAGGACACGGCCTATTTTGGCGCTGAGGACCAAACGATTTTTGGTAGTTTTCCATCTCCATTTTTCAAAAGCCATAACTTTTTTATTTTTTTGTTGACGCGGCCGTATGAGGGCTTGTTTTTTGCGTGGCGAACTGTAGTTTTTATTTGTACCATTTTTGGTTACATAGACTGCATTGTAAAACTTTTATTATTTTTTTTATGATCGTAGGGAGAGAAAATGCATCAATTCTGCCATAGGTTTTTTTTTAAAGCGTTAATTATGCAGCATAAATGACAGACTACATTTTTTTCTGCTGGTCGGTATAGTTACAACGATAACAAAATTCTTATATTTTTTTAGGTTTTTCCACTTTTCCACAATAAAAACGCTTTTTTTGGAAATTATTTCTTTTTATTATTTTTTCTAAAATCCCTGCATTCAAAGTCCTATAACTTTTTTATTTTTCCATGGACGGCGCTCTGTGAGAGCTTATTTTTTGCGAGACGAGCTGTAGTTTTATTGGTACTATTTTGGGGTACACACGTTTTTTTATCACTTTTATTGCGTTTTATGGAAGGCAAAATGCTAAAAATTTGCATTTTTCCTCAGTTATTTATCTTTTTTTTTAACGCTTTTTGCTGTGCAGGATAAAAAGCGTGTTCAATGTATTGCACGCGTCGTTACGGAAGTGTCAATACGAAATATGTGGGATTTTTAATTTTTTAATTTTTTTATGCTAATATGAGAAAAAGCATAAGAAAAGGGTTTTTAAACATTTTTATTTTTTGAACTTTATTTTTCTCTTTTTTTTTAACCACACTTGTGTCCCTCTGAGGGACTTTTACTGAGGCAGTGCAGATCGCTGCGATAATGCATGACAGGGCTTCTTCCCTGCCATGCCTTATCGCTTACTATAGCGATCATAGGCTATGGCAGTACAGGACGCCGGTATCCGGCGTCCTGTTGCCATAGCAACCAGCCGGGCTCTGGCGATAACATCGCGAGAGCCGGCTGGAGACACAGAGGGAGCGCGCTCCCTCTGTGAACCCTTTCCCTGCCGCGATCTACTTAGCCGGCTCCCACTGCGAGTTAGCGCGAGATCTGCTATGATCTCGCGCTATCCCCATGACGTAAGGGTACGTCATTTTGCGGGAAGTACCCGCCTCCTATGACGTACCCTTACATCATTGGGCAGGAAGGGGTTAAAGTGGATGTTAAAAATTACCAATGGGTCCTAGTCTGTTACTAACATTGTAATAAGAATTACAACAGGCAGAATACAGTATCCTATATATCATATTATTACTCATATATAACCCCCCTATATCTCCTTCTATTACTCTATATAAAATCATATATATCTCCTCCTATTACTCCATATAACCTCCCCTATATCTCCTCCTATTACTACATATAACCTCCCCTACATCTCCTCCTATTACTCCATATAGCCTCCCCTATATCTCCTCCTATTACTCCATATAACCTCCCCCTATATCTCCTTCAATTACTTCATATAACTTCCCCCTATATCTCGTCCTATTACTCCATATAACCTCCCCCTATATCTCCTCCTATTACTCCATATAACCCCCTATATCCCCTCCTATTACTCCATATAACCCCCTATATCTCCTCCTATTACTCCATATAACCCCCTATATCTCCTCTTATTACTCCATATAACCTCCCCTATATCTCCTCCTATTACTCTATATAACCCCCTGTATCTCCTTCTATTACTCCATATAACCTCCCCTATATCTCCTCCTATTACTCCATAAAACCTTCCCCTATATCTCCTCCTATTACTCCATATAACCTCTCACTATATCTCCTCCTACTACTCCATATAACCTTCCCCTATATCTCCTCCTATTACTCCATATAACCTCCCCTATATCTCCTCCTATTACTCCATATAACCCCCCTATATCTCCTCCTATTACTCCATGTAACCCCTTATATCTCCTATTACTCCATATAACCTCCCCCTATATCTCCTCCTATTACTCCATATAACCTCCCCCTATATCTCCTCCTATTACTCTATATAACCTCCCCTATATCCCCTCCTATTACTCCATATAACCCCCCTATATCTCCTCCTATTACTCCATGTAACCCCTTATATCTCCTATTACTCCATATAACCTCCCCCTATATGTCCTCCTATTACTCCATATAACCCCCCTATATCTCCTCCTATTACTCCATATAACCTCCACCTATATCTCCTCCTATTACTCTATATAACCTCCCCTATATCCCCTCCTATTACTCCATATAACCTCCCCCTATATCTCCTCCAATTACTTCATATAACTTCCCCCTATATCTCGTCCTATTACTCCATATTACCTCCCCCTATATCTCCTCCTATTACTCCATATAACCCCCTATATCCCCTCCTATTACTCCATATAACCCCCTATATCTCCTCCTATTACTCCATATAACCTCCCCTATATCTCCTTCTATTACTCCATATAACCTCCCCTATATCTCCTCCTATTACTCCATAAAACCTTCCCCTATATCTCCTCCTATTACTCCATATAACCTCCCCTATATCTCCTCCTATTACTCCATATAACCCCCCTATATCTCCTCCTATTACTCCATAAAACCTTCCCCTATATCTCCTCCTATTACTCCATATAACCTCTCACTATATCTCCTCCTACTACTCCATATAACCTTCCCCTAATCTCCTCCTATTACTCCATATAACCTCCCCTATATCTCCTCCTATTACTCCATATAACCCCCCTATATCTCCTCCTATTACTCCATGTAACCCCTTATATCTCCTATTACTCCATATAACCTCCCCCTATATCTCCTCCTATTACTCCATATAACCTCCCCCTTTATCTCCTCCTATTACTCTATATAACCTCCCCTATATCCCCTTCTATTACTCCATATAACCCCCCTATATCTCCTCCTATTACGCCATGTAACCCCTTATATCTCCTATTACTCCATATAACCTCCCCCTATATGTCCTCCTATTACTCCATATAACCCCCCTATATCTCCTCCTATTACTCCATATAACCTCCACCTATATCTCCTCCTATTACTCTATATAACCTCCCCTATATCCCCTCCTATTAATCTATATAACCTCCCCTATATCCCCTCCTATTACTCCATATAACCCCCCTATATCTCCTCCTATTATTCCATATAACCTCCCCCTATATCTCCTCCTATTACTCTATATAACCTCCCCTATATCCCCTCCTATTACTCCATATAACCCCCCTATATCTCCTCCTATTACTCCATATAACCTCCCCCTATATCTCCTCCTATTACTCTATATAACCTCCCCTATATCCCCTCCTATTACTCCATATAACCCCCCTATATCTCCTCCTATTACTCCATGTAACCCCCCTATATCTCCTCCTATTATTCCATATAACCTCCCCCTATATCTCCTCCTATTACTCTATATAACCCCCCTATATCTCCTCCTATTACTCCATATAACCCCCCTATATCTCCTCCTATTATTCCATATAACCCCCCTATATCTCCTCCTATTACTCTATATAACCTCCCCTATATCCCCTCCTATTACTCCATATAACCCCCCTATATCTCCTCCTATTACTCCATGTAACCCCTTATATCTCCTATTACTCCATATAACCTCCCCCTATATGTCCTCCTATTACTCCATATAACCCCCCTATATCTCCTCCTATTACTCCATATAACCTCCCCTATATCTCCTTCTATTACTCCATTTAACTCCCACTACATTTCCTCTCCATAGATTACTCTCTGTTCACTTAGATGAGGTCTACTTATCAGCGATCACAACGTATTGAACAGAAGCCAATAACTCTGTCGGAACATTTATAGGGGATTTTTATGGGGGAGTTATTTTGGGTTCTTTCCCAGTCAGGCAAACAAAGAGAGGTGTGTGCATCACCGCCATGAACAGTTTATAGGATGTCACGGGAGCGCAGATAGTAGGCTGAGAGTTTACAGTCATCATTGACAGATATGTTATTTAACATGGAAGAGTTCATATTACGGGATGCATCACCAGAAAATGAAATCCCCTATTATAAAAATCAAGTTATATTGAACAGAATTTTTTATCAATATATGGTGCTTTTTAAAAATCTCCCATGTCACAATACATATTTTTTTAATGCTAAAATCCTGCAATTCTCACACTGACCACTAAGTCTAATAATGACTCTTTCTGTAGAGATCATGTTTCAGCTGTCATCTCATTATTATCACAGGCAGGATTACAATGAAATGTAACACCTATATATAGAAATCACAGGATCCACCATTCACTATAGGTGACCGCCTACAGCTCACCTCCTCCCCTCCCTGCGCAGTGACCTCTGTACAGGTGACATGCCCACATCATTCTCCCAAAGAAGTCAATGAATATTTCCAGCCTACAAGTTCCTATGGTCCATGAAGCTACTGTAAAGAATATCTCTAAATGCTTTTAACTGCAGCTTAGACTGGATGGCCGCCCCATCATCATGTACGGACAATAAATGAAAAATCCACAGTCATAAAATAAAAGCAGATAAAAAGATGAAAATGTTTAATTATCTGGTTTTAATTAGTAAAATAATATAGGTGATACACTCGCTTAGACACAATGATGCTGAATTGGTTGTTCTAAAGAACGAGTTGTGCATCCAGACACATTATTTGGAGCCCTAGCATTGTATTCGTCTGCAATGTCTTTGATTGTGCAGCGGTTGTTTATGAGGTCGATTCCTGACATCCTCCACTGACCCCTTTCAATGATGAGTTGTTTCTCTCCACAGGATCCCCTTTCGCTGGATGTTTTTCCTTGATCACACCATCCTCTGCATACTCTCCACACTGTTGCACCAGAAAACCCCGCAAGGTTGGCAGTGAAATCCTGGTCCCGGCTAGTCTATCACTGATGACCAGACCTCATTGGAAGTCATTCAGATCCCTGGATTTTCAGAGCTAATGTGGATTCGACCTGAAACTGATCCACGGAAAACTCGTCACGAGACTTTATGCCGCACTCTTAGGGCACGGGGGGAATTTCCATACAGGGAAGCTCCAATTGTTAAAGGACCAGGTGCTCTAATAAAGTGGTCATTCAGTGTATATTAAAATGGTCCTAGACAGGAGCATTTAGTTGAGATGGTACGTTAGGAACACAAGGCTATTGTCTTGCTTAATTAGTCAGTGTGAAAAACTAGGGATTAAGGCCTGTTTACACGCAAAGACAATCTTTCAAACGATTAAAAAATTGACAGTTTTAACAATCATTTTGCATAAAGTGTTAATGGACCGTAATGTCCTTTAACATTTTATCACCTTTATTTGCATGTAAAAGGGCCTCCGGGAGCTGTTTGCAGAGCCCAGCTGCAATGTTCTAGCACGTTCTGTCAGCAGAATACAATGTAATCACCCAAACCCGCTGAGAACACGGTGTGAGGTCTGTGTTATCTCTCTCCGTCTGAATGCTTCTATCCTTCATTTTTCAGCGGGGGTCTATATGATACAAGATGAGGATTATGGTCTTGATGTACTGAAGACTAGTCTGTAGTAGGTTATGATCTGGATTACCTGTCTTTACTAAAGGTCTAACCAAAGGGTTTTTTCAGTTGTAAACCATGGATGGCCTATACTCAGGATAGGTCATCAATAATAGATCGGCCCTGGTCCATCCTTAGGATACCCTGACAATCAGCTGTTCATGGCACCGGTGTGCTCATGCACTAAGCTGATTTCTGTAGGAAGTAGACAGCTCTATTCCCCAAGCAGTGGCCAGGCTTGCCATTGCTGGTCAAGCTCTCATTGACGTAATGGGAACTTTGCATGTAATACCAAGCCTGGCCACTGCAGTGAGAATGGAGCTGTCTGCTTCCTGCAGAAATCAGCTCAGTGCATGAGCAGATATGCCTTGTGAACAGCTGATCAGTGGAGGTCCCATGTGACTGCCCACTGTTGATCTACTATCCTGAGTATAGGCCATCAATAGTTTAGAACTGGACAACTCCTTTAAGTCATTGTCCACATAGGACAATCCTTATTTTTAGAAGGGTTCTCAGATGATAAGCTTATCAGCTGCGATCAATGGTTAAAGTGAACCTATCACTGGCTATGAGCAACACAATTTAAGTCATGGTGCTCATAGGACAGGTTCCCAGGATCCCAGAAAGAAAGCTTTTACACTTACCCACCTCCCAGTGCCAGCGCTGACAGCCATGAAAGTCAGTGCACAGTCCATGCAGCAGACTGTGTGGGGCTCTCCCACAAAGATCAATGGGGGTTCCCGTGAACAGCCTGGAGTTTTGAGTCTGATGGCATCGCCGGCATGCTGACTTTTGTGGGCACTGGGAGGTGGGTAAGTATTAAAAAATCCACCCCACAGGCCGCTGGGAACCTACCCTATCAGCATCGTAACTTAATTTATGGTGCTCATATCTGGTGACAGGTTCTCTTTAAATCCGGCAGCAAATGTTTAATTCCAGTGCAGTGCCACCACAGGAGAAATGAAGTATTACATGGGCTATTATATAGTGAGCAGATACGCCAAGTCCTCCAGGGCAATAGATGTTCTTTGAAGCTACTCTCCACTGTGGCTAATAAATAAGGATCCTAACATCATAAGGTCCGTGCGTACTGTGAGCAGATATTACATGCACAATTTGAATATACTGCTATTGATATCCTAAGAGCCATACATAGCGCATGCTACATAGATAGCCAATGCTGAGGTTGCATCTTCTGCCTATATCCGCATGCATTTCTATGGGTGGTCAAACTTCTACCCAAAAGTCTATTCTACTTTCTATGTAGTTGCTGCATTGTATGCTAAGATGTATGCGAGCCGTGAGAGTACATTGCGAACACTAGGGGTATATTTTGAACCCTATGGGTACATTGTCAATGCCATGGGTACATGATGAGCCTTAAAAGTATACCATATGACTTATGTTTACAATGTAGAGATGAGCGAGTATATTCGCTAAGGCACATTACTCGAGCGAGTAGTGCCTTAGCCGAGTATCTCCCCGCTCGTCTCTAAAGATTCGGGGGTCGGCGGGGGTGACAGGTGAGTCGCGGTGGGGAGCGGGGGGAGAGAGAGAGATCTCCCCTCCGTTCCTCCCTGCTCTCCCCCGCCGCTCCCCGCCGGCCCCCGAATCTTTAGAGACGAGCAGGGAGATACTCGGCTAAGGCACTACTCGCTCGAGCAATGTGTCTTAGCGAGTATACTCACTCATCTCTATTACAATGTCAGCCATGTGACTATCTTGGGAGCCCTATTGTTTTAAACCCTATTGTGTAGCCTATAGGTACCTTGTGAGCTCGGTGGGTACACTGTGAACACTATGGGGTATATTTTCTTAGACTGGTGTTTTAAATGCCCATCTAAGTAAAGGAGGTGCTGCTGGGAAATGTGCCAAATGTATTAAAAGGCACAAGCCTGTTAACATATTTGGCGAATTGTTTGGGCTGTCTGTGTGCCAAAGCTGAGGTATACGTCAGCTATAATCTGGGGTAGGTTTCAACATAAATTATAGTAAATCTGATGGGCGACGCACAGCCATGCTGCCTAATGCTAAGCCCCACCAACTTTCTTAAAAAGTGGCCAAATGTATTAAAAGGTACATGTGGCTCATCCGTATGCCAGCTATGGTCTGGTGTAGGTTTCTGCTATAATTTACACCAATTTCTGGTAAATTATAGTAAATCATACAGGCCCGACACAGCTATGCCCTCTAATGCTAAGCCTCGCCCACTATTTTATAAAGTGGCGGGGGCCTATGCAAACCTTTAAAAAGTCACAATTTTGCCCCAATGAGTATAATATGAACCATTTAGGTACACTATGGGTGCATTTTGAGTCCTTTGAGCAAATTGTGAGCCCTATGATTACATTAGGAACCATATGACTATATTGGGTGCTCTGTGGATACATTGTAAGGCCCAATGGTAAATTGAAAAGCTAACAGATACATTAGGAGCAATGTTGATGCCACGTGTAGATATTACATGTATGACACAGTAATGCGTGTTCCTTTTGCCATCCTAACCCATACATAGTACATGCTATCTATGACTTAGCATACAGATGTGTCCTTCCTTGTGTTTTTGCCTGTTTTGAGTTATGCCAAAATACATGGCACAAGATGAGCAGCTGTGAAAAAAAGTCTGGTATTACTACAACACCCTACAGGCCAGGGGCGTAGCTAAACATTCATAGGCCCAGGTACAAAAATTCAGCTCGGGCCCCCCTCCCTGGCAAATTCTTATAACACCAGGCAACCGGAGACCAACAGTCCAAGTCCCCATAGGGACATACAATAAAAGTTAAAAAAAAAACTAAGAGTAAAAAAATGTCCAGATAAAAGAAAACACTTATACAAGGACCAATATTACCCCCATACAGTCATACAGTGACCATATAGAATTAGATGCCAGTTCTACACAGGAACTTTGAAGGCTGTATAAGTGATCACAGTACCGTTATACCCAGTGATCACAGATGACGTTTCCTCTCACACGTCCACTTTCTCTTTTCTTCTACATTCAGTCCAGGCTGCCATGACAACTTCTCCAGGTTATAACATGTCTCTACAGAAATTGACATACAGACATCTTTGGTTTTCCAGCATCCTCCCTATGTCACCTACAGCTCTACACAATCTCCCCATCCATTGTGCCTCAGATGATAATAACACAGTAAGAGCCATGTTTAGTCCCCTCCACACAGTAGTAGTGCCCTCTCCTTTATGTCCCCATACAGTACTAATGCTCCCTTATGGACCCCATTAGTAATAATGCTTCCCCTCATGCCACTATCTGTAATAATGTACCCCCCTTATGCTACATCAGTACTAAAACTCCCCCTTATGTCCCTTCTATAATAATGTTTCACCCATCTATAATAATGTTCCATCTTTAATAATGTGCCGATTATACCCCATCTGTAATAATACACCCATTATACCCCATCTGTAATAATACACCCATTATACCCCATCTGTAATAATACACCATCTGTAATATTGCATCCCTTATGCTCCCATCTGTAATAATGCGCCTATTATACGCCATCTGTAATAATGCGTCCCTTATGAATCCATTTGTAATAATGCGCCTATTATACGCCATCTGTAATATTGCGTCCCTTATGAACCCATTTGTAATACTGCGCCTATTATAACCCATTTGTAATAATACACCCATTATACCGCATCTGTAATAATTCACCCATTATACCCCATCTGTAATAATACACCCATTACGCCCCCATCTGTAATAATATGCCTATTATACCCCATCTGTAATAATGTGCCCATTATACCCCATCTGTAATAATACGCCCATTATACCCCATCTGTAATAATACGCCCATTATACCCCATCTGTAATAATACACCCATTATACCCCATCTGTAATAATTCACCCATTATACCCCATCTGTAATAATATACCCATTATGCCCCCATCTGTAATAATATGCCTATTATACCCCATCTGTATTAATGCGCCCATTATACCCCATCTGTAATAATACGCCCATTATACCCCATCTGTAATAATACGCCCATTATACCCCCATCTGTCAATTTTGAACTTTTACTAAAATACTCTCACTTCCCCTATCAATCTGTTCAGCTTCAGTCCTTCTTTCCAGTCCCTGTCCTTTGACGCCTTATCGGTCATGTGACTTTTGTCACATAATCACTCTAGCCAGATCAGAGCAGATTGCAGGGAAAGCCAAAAATGAGACTATACTATGTTATTATTTCTGTACTGTGTGTTGCAGCATGCATTGGTCCCCTCACCCCTCCAACCGCTCACATCCTCTGCGCAACCAAAGGTTATGAGCTTGGTTCTAGTGTTGCATTCATGTACTAAACTTGGTTCTGGTGCAGTATTCATATACTCAGCTTGGTTCTGGTGCAGTATTTATATACTCAGCTTGGTTCTGGTGCTGTATTTATGTTATGAGCTTGGTTCTACTGTTGTACGGATGTACTAAACTTGCTTCTGGTGCTGTATTTATACACTGAGCTTGGTTCTGGTGCTGTATTTATGTTATGAGCTTGGTTCTAGTACTGTATTTATTCACTGAGCTGTTCTGGTGTGGGTATGCCTACTATCTTGTTGCTTTCTACACAAACAGAATTCAGGCAGACTGCCTATCACTGCAATATTTTATTATATTGTTCTTATGACGGAGGGGCAGCCACAAAAATTCCACACAGGGTGCCATCTAGCCGGAGGCAAGTACTGTGTGCTACTTATCTTGGCACAACTCAAAACAGGAAAGGTGAGGAAGGACACATCTGGAAGTAAAGTATTAAAAATGAGAATACAATTCGAAATCTTCAGCATTTGCTATGAAAAGTGATATTTAAAGAGAACTTGCTTGGTAAGTGATAGGGTTAAAATGTGGCGTGTCTTGGAGAAGGGTGTTTCCTCCACACACCTATAGCACGTTCTATTTATATACTGGAGCAGGACAGATTCCAAAAACTTATCCCAAAACTCCTCCGTAGAGTTTGGATCCAGATCACAGATTAGATGGATGAGAACGGCGATATCCGGAGGCTGTTTCGTACATGGGAGTTATTTTATATAGGACTGATGGGACTTGGCTCCTTATACATTTTGTGCAATGTCTGCTATTACTCAAGAATGTAACACCAATGGAAAAAGTATCCACCTACAGATATTCAATCCTGGCAAATTAAGGTCTTCATTGGCATATGTGCCGATACTTACTTCATGATCCATGTATAGGTTTGTAACGAGTTCTGCCCCAAGTCGAACTGCGCCGGAATGAGCCGACTCTTCTACCGAAACCAGTAAAAATGAGACTAATTACCATTAGAACATAAAACTGATATAAAATGTAACAGATTCCTAAACTGCAAGGAAGAATACTTGAAAGATATCCAATTTTTACACTGCCAAACTTATAGCCCCTCCACCATGCCAAAACTTACATCATTACACCAGCTGGGACATTAGTTAGGAACGTATTATATTACGTGAACACTATGGCATTATACATGGGATGGCCACTGTATTAGGGACCCTGGTCCTCTCATAATTGGAGCTTCCCTGTGTGGTAATTTTCCCCGTGACCCTGGAGTGCGGCAAAAATCCAGCGATCTGAGTGACTTCCAACGAGGCCCGGTCATCGGTGCTAGACTAGCAGAGAAATCATTGTTCCTTAGCATGGATGGGCTATAACAGCAGAAGACCACTTCCAGCGCCCTTGCTGGTTAAGAGAAACAGAAAGGCGAGTCTCCGGGGGGGCAAAAGAGCGCAAGAATTGGATCACTAAGCAGCGGAAAAACATCACCTGGTCAGATGAATCCAGATTTCTGTTGCACCGTGCTGATCGGAGGTCAGTATTTGGCACAAGCAGCATGAATCGATGACCCCTTCCTGTCAGCTGGTCAGAACGTCAGCACCTCCATCTAATGTGCAACAACTACATCAATGGCCCGTGGCACTCCGCAGTTTCCTCTGCAGCTTTTCCCAATGGTTCCATTTGTCCATTCACGGTACAGTTTCACCACAGCAGCATGCGAACCGTTCACGGAGAGTCACCCTTGGCCCGAAAGCCAATAATTAACTCTTTTTGCAACTCTGATGAGTCGTCCCTTTTACCCTTGACAACAACAATATATGTGAGCAGACAGCCTATTATATACCCTATATACCCACCAAGCCCACCACACATTACTTCCTTCATGGACTACACGCTGCCGACTTCGAAAGTAGGAGATGGTCACAATAATGTGACTTAACTGTGTGTACATCTACATGGCCACTGTATAGAACTACTATTTAGGAAGTCCATTCAGTATGCCTATTATCAGAATAGCTTATTCTATAATTAGGACGTAGGATATGAAAAGAGTCTAAACGAAGAGAAAAACATTCCGAAAGCAGAAGTAGGGACCTTTTACATGGGACGGTATTACGACGCAGCCAATTCCGCAGCTGCGGAATTCCACACCAAAACTGCGTTTTTTGAAGTGAAATTGCAGGCAGGTTTTAAGCCATTTTTAATTCTGTTCTTTGTGCGAGGTCCCTTATAGGAACCAATTTGTCCTGGATGGGGGTATTACAAGACCAGAGAAAGCAATGAAGGTGCGAACAGATGTGTCCTAAATGTCAGGTTTTTGCATAGAACAGACTGTTCTGCGAATGACCTTGGTGTTATTCCCATCAGACAGGGATAATAGATGGTTAGATTCCCAGTGGCGTCAGGTCCAACCTGTAGACAAATAGGCTATGTACTGCCTGAGCCTGTGACAGCAGCATGGTCAGCAACCACCTGATGGTAGAACATGTTAGTCCTGTCCTGCCAGCTTGCGGCATGATCATCACTAGGAAACAACCTGCATTGCTGAACAAGGACATCATTTGTTTAGGAGTCTGTTGATCCCTTTGAGGTATACTGGCTTTTCCACATAAATGCCAACCTATGCACACGCTCAATGCAGACTCACAGCGATGCCAACACAATTAGAACCTACAACGTCTCCGTGCCAGCGATGGCTGGGGGTTTGTTATTCTAGGCTGGTCACTTTCTGGCACATTGCCTAACATAGATGTCCAAACTAAAGAGCCTTACAAGACAAAACTCTTGTAATGCTACAGAAGAGTACGGAGATGGTTAAATTAGGCTAAAATGTGCAGTAATACCCAGACCTATTGCAGTGTATTATATAATATGAGCAATCAGAGGATCATGTTCTCTACTGGGACTTAGGAAAAAAGTTTTTTTTTTAAGTGTTACATCAAAGTTACTTACAAAGTCCTTCATTTTTGTATAAAAAAGTATCCATAATTGATATTGTCACAAGCTGTATAGTAAATTGTATATTATTTATTCTGTCTGGTGGACATCGTAAAAAAAAAAACCCCAAAAAACCAAAGCTAAAAACATTGCTAAATTTGCTGTTTTTGGTCATCTTGCATCCAAATCTATATTATTTTGGAATCTTTACAATCGTAACAACCAGCAGAACAGTTATCACAGCATTTATACAGCATAGTGAACACCGTAACATCAAACCCCCAAAACAATGGCAGAATTGCTTTCTTACACCTCGTGAAGGAGGTTCTCAAGTAAAAAATTATACAAGTTCTAAAACACATTCTGACTAGAGATGAGCGAGCGTACTCACTAAGGCAAACTACTTGAGTGAGTAGTGCCTTATTCGAGTACCTGCCCGCTCGTCTCTAAAGATTCAGGTGCCGGCTGGGGGCGGGGAGCAGCAAGGGAGAGTGGGGAGGAACGGGGAGGGGGGGGGATCTCACTCTCTCTTTCTCCCCCCCGCTCCTCCCTGCTCACTCCCACAACTCACCGCTCTCCCCCGCCGGCACCTGAATCTTTAGAGACGAGTGGGCAGGTACTTGCATAAGGCACTACTCGCTCGAGTAGTTTGCCTTAGTGAGTACGCTCGCTCATCTCTAATTCTGACACATTTTTGCGACTTTTTGGTCTTTTAAACTGGGCCCTATTATTTTTATCAAACGTTGCCTGGACCTAGCATTTGGGGGCGTGGGCACATGTGACCTGTATGCCATAGAAATCTGCATCATTTCTGCTACATGTGAACGTAACCTAACATACGTCAGTTTCTGGCATACATTAGCAGCATTTCCGCATCAAAAAACACTACAGAATCCGCACTGTGGTTGTGGATTTTGACTAGGATTCAGCTGCGCTCCCCTCACCTTGGAATATTTGGCCCTGCCAGCACTGAGAGCACAGCACTGGCAGTGCACCCCGGCACCTGGCAGCCAAGAGTAAGCTCCGCCACTAGTCAGGGGATGCCACCCTGGCAGCGCAAAATATTCCGGGGTGAAGGGAATTCTGTGGATGCTGAATCTGCTGTATCCGCAATGGATTCCTAATTAAAACCCGCACCGATGATGTGGATTTGATGCGGTTTTTCTACATGTGAATGTACCCTTATAGCAGAAAGCTATGCCATCTCGGAACTTGTACACGTTTGCATCGGGTACATGGAGGTGCTGCTAGATGCAATTAATGCAATAAGGGCCGCAAGGGTTTTTATACATTTGTTGGAATTAGCAAGGTTTCTCAGACCAGCGGATGAGACACCGATCTAAGTAAATAGTCACTTGGTTTTTAGAAGTGCCTTCTCGGTGGCCACATGCACACGGGATAACCAGCACCTAAATTCTCTGTTTCCAGTGATTATTCAGGCGATAATTGCCCGTGTAAAGGTACCTTTAGTCACATCTCGGGCTGCTCAAGTGCCAGCACTACTACTAGACTTGTGATTTTTGAAATATAGTGTTCAAAAAAGGGGTCAAAAATTGCCTCACCATTAAAAGCGTTGTCCAGGATTTGGAAAACATGGCTGCTTTCTTTCAAAAACAGTGCCACACCTGTCCACAGGTTGTGTGTGATATTGCAGCTGAACTCCATTTACTGCAATGGTGCTGTGCTGCAATACCACACACAACCTGTAGACAGGTGTGGCGCTGTTTCTGGATGAAAGCAGTCATGTTTTTCTAATCTTGGAAAATGTCTGTAAAGCATACCGGCACTTTCAGATGAATTTTCAGCATAAGCCTCAATGTCTGTACATGACGTATAACACTATATCTGGCCATTATATGACTTGTATCCTCTATTTTTCACTATTTTTCCTCACTATAGGCTGGATCTCTTATTTTCAGTTCTCTCTGAGCTAGAGGGTGGAGACTGCTGTTATGATGCCTTCTATACACTGTACAAAGAGAAAACTGTAGATTCTGCTAACTGTAGCACACACAGGGTCATAACAGCATCATGTAGGACATTATACAGCAGTACTGAGCAGTGTAGGAGTTTCCAGTAGCTTTAAGACAGTTAATCACTTACTAATAGCTGCAGCACATCTGTTTGTGGCTCTCTGCTTCTCTCTCCAACGTCCTACCTGCTCTTCTTTCCCTAGACTTCTTACAACAACATGAGACAACACAAGCAAATGACACCAGATGTAATGCATTAACTATAAGGGAGTCTGTTTAGCTTCCTTCATGCCCTCTGGTATTTTCTAGCATACTGCACTATTTTGTCTTTGAATTTGGGATAGATTTGCACTGGGGGCTTTGAACACAGTGAACAAAGCCTCACTAGAGACGGACTTCACTTGACAACAGGCAGTTGACAGTAATTTAGAAATGAGACCCCTAGTGGCAGCACTTTAGAGGGATTTTTCAGCACCAAAACACCATTTTAGGTAAATAAAGTGATTTGCACTTCTGCTAGTTATCACATTGGCCATCACATAAGCACAAGTTGGATGCTTACAAGATGAAAATGGTGAATTGGTAAAGAATGATGTTGAGAAGGCCGAACTTCCTATTTTGTATCTGTTTTCTCTCAGAAAGTAGATGGAACATCAACTGATCTCCCCTGTGCTATTGGGGGAATAAAATAATGCAGGCTATTTATAAGCAGAGAGATGGTGAGGGAACACATAGGTAACTTAAATTAATTCAAGTCTCAAGGTCCAGATGAACTACATCCTAGGATACTAAAGGAAGCAGCAGAGATAATTGCTGAACCACTCGCCATAATCTTTGAAAAGTCCTGGAGAACAGGAGAAGTCCGAGAAGATTCGAAAAGGGCAAATGTTGTCCCTATCTTCAAAAAAGAGAAAAAGGTGGATCCAGGAAGCTACAGGCCTGTGAGCCTGACTTCTATACCGGGAAAGATCTTTGAACAAATTATTAAGCCGCATGTATGTAAGTACTTGGATGAGAATGGAGTATTTAACCAGAGCCAGCATGGGTTTATAGCAAACAAGTCATGCCGGACTAATCTAATTTCCTTCTATGACAGAATCACCGACTGGGTTGATCAGGGAAATGCAGTGGATATAGTATATCTTTACTTTAGTAAAGCATTTGACAAAGTATCTCATACCATACTTATTGAAAAAATGACCAATTATGGGATCGACAAGGCAACTGTTAGGTGGATTCAGAACTGGCTGAGTGATCATGCTCAGAGTGGTCATAAATGGCTGCCCAAGAATGTATCAAGTGGGGAACCACAAGGCTCTGTCCTGGGCCGAGTGTTGTTCAACATTTTTGTAAATGATCTGAAGGAGGGAATTGATGGGAAACTGGTTAAATTTTCTGATGACACAAAGCTAGGAGGGATAGCTAACACTAGGGAAAATAGAGAGAGTATTCAAAAAAATCTAGAAAAGCTTGCACAGTGGGCAGCGACTAACAGAATGGTATTTAACAAGGAGAAATGCAAAGTCCTACATCTGGGCAAGAAAAATGAAAACAGCACATACAGAATGGGAGGAATTGGGCTAAGCAGCAGCACATGTGAAAAAGACTTGGGTATACTAATAGATCATAGACTGAACATGAGTCAACAATGTGATGCAGTAGCCAAAAAGGCAAATACAATTCTGGGATGTATTAGGAGACGCATAGAGTCTAGATCATGTGATGTCATCATCCCCCTTTACTCTTCCTGTCAGACCTCATCTGGAATACTATGTCCAGTTCTGGGCACCCCACTTTAAAGAAGATATAGAAAAACTGGAGCAAATTCAGAGAAGAGTTACCAAGATGGTGAGCGGTCTGCAAATCATATCCCATGAGGAACGGTTAAAGGATATGGGAATGTTTAGCTTGCAAAAAAGAAGGCTGAGAGGAGACTTAATAGCTGTCTACAAATATCTGAAGGGCTGTCACACAGCAGAGGGATCAGCCCTATTCTTATTTGTACAAGGAAAAACTAGAAGCAATGGGATGAAACTGAAAGGGAGGAGACACAGATTAGATATTAGAAAAAACTTTCAGACAGTGAGGGTGATCAATGAGTGGAACAGGTTACCACGGGAGGTGGTGAGTTCTCCTTCAATGGAAGTGTTTAAACAAAGGCTGGACAAATATCTGTCTGGGATGATTTAGTGAATCCTGCACCGAGCAGGGGGTTGGACCCGATGACCCTGGAGGTCCCTTCCAACTCTACCATTCTATTATTTTAAGTTAACTCAAAGTGAGGTAACCATTTATGATTTAAGGGTAACAGTGTATATGATGTCCACCTTCACCCAAGCGAATAAAGAGAAGTGAATCATCAGTTGCAGTTGCTTTACTGCTTGTTCTATGTGGAATGCCAACTGCTTTTACGAGGTAGGAGGACATGGCATAACATGTGTGACTAGGACGGCATTAACATTCAGCTGTCCTGAGACAGGAACACTGTGAACAAGGGCAGTTGTATAATAGGATAACACAGAGGACACCATGAATGCTTACTATGCTTACTTACTACCCCCACCCCACAATCTCCCCCCCAATCCCTTCAAATTTAGGATTGGGGGGGGGGGGGGTAGTCTAAAGTGTTAAATTGCATCAGCTCCAGTGCATGCACCAACTATAGAGTGAACATTGCCCTGAAAAGCCTTTTAAGAGCAACATAATAGAAGTATTGCATCCAAAAAGGCTAAGCATCTTCAGACAAGCCCAAAAAACAGCATTTGCATCACTGGTCCTACAACTAAAAATGCAAATAAAAAATCCACCGATCGCTATCAGTGAGCATCCGGACCGGCAGCTTTTGTCACTTTTGTTTTACTCATATGAAGGATTTTATTTGCATTTGCATAAAGTCTGATAGAAATCAATACAGTCTGACTCAACAACAGACATGGGTGAATAAATGTCACTCCCTGGGATGCATCCTGACTCATGAGGGAAGTTTTCCTTATGGTAAAAGTATGTATTCACCCACAAATTTTCCCTTTCATGATCCATAGTATAATAATAAATAACGTATATACATTTATTGTAAAAAAAAATCAAGCCCCTGAAGGAGTTGTCGTTCTGCTGCAGACCCCGTCCTGCAGTTCCATTTCAGGCAGATCTGTAAATGATGAGAGTTGTGGTGATTAGATGAACGGTCTTGTCACCTGAGGCCCTACAAGTGGTTCCCCCCTTGGCCTATAAAGGCTCTCAGAGGCTCCTTGTGTGTGGTGACCTCTTCTTCCGCTTGTGTAGAGCTTGTTGACCACTAGACACCTCTGCAACGCAGAGAAGAGATTTCACCCCGTTACCAGAGTCTTAGAGGGGCGCATTATTAGGATGTGAGAAGCTGGATGGTCGTATCGATGAATTGTCCCCCACCGGCCGTTCTGGCCAAACTGTTAGGAGGTGTTGGGACCAGTGGATGTGTGAGAGCACAAAAGGCGATCGGGCTCAGGACCCCCTACAGACCACCAGTAGAGAGGAATGTCTGATCGTCCGACAAGCGCCAGCAGCTCCAACTGTTTCATTGTCCTCCATCCAGAGACAGGAGACGCCATTGTTACACCCCTGTGTCTATCGTAACCATTTCCAGGCACTTGCCTGAAGGACATTTGGTCTCACGGCACCCATTACATGTACTGCCTTTGACACTCATCATTGCCCCCATTTGTAGTGGTGTGGTCGATGAAACTGAACTGCCACGGTGTTGAACCAGGTTTGTCTTCAGCGAAGAATCCAGGTTTAGTTTGGGCACTGATGACGGCCATGTTCGTGTCTGGAGACCTAGGGGTGTGTGCGTCAATCCTGCCTTTGCTGTGGAGCGACACGCTGCCCCCTGCTGGTGTTATGGTCTTAGGATCCATCGTATACAACAGTCGGTACCCCCTAGTAGTGGTATGAGGGACAATGACAGCTCAGCGACATGTTCAGGACATCCTGCAGCCACGTGTGCCTCTCATGGCGGCTTCCAAGAGGCTTCCAGCAGGATAATGCTCAGCCACACACAAGAGGGTCACAGGAATGTCCCCACAACATTGTCACACTTCCGTAGCTGCCCGGTCACCAGAGTTATCACCAACAGAACATGTATGGGACCATCTGGGACACCAACTTCCACAGCCTACAAGTTTGCATAATCTAGAAGCTCAGTTACAGCAAATGCAGAGCGATATGCCGCAGGATACCATGTCGAACCTGTATGCCTCCATGCCCACCCGTATCACATCGTATATCCAAACTAGAGGCGCCCAACAGGGTACTAGAGCCTCCATGCCCGCCCGTATCACATCTTGCATCCAAGCTAGAGACGGCACAACAGGAAACTAGAGCTTCCATGCCTGCCTGTATCACATCTTGTATCCAAGCTAGAGGTGGTACAATAAGGCACTAGAGTCTTCCTTCCTGCATGGTTCAGGGCATGTGACATGCTAATAAGGCACAATATGTTCCACTGACCATTACTTTTGATAGGATAATGCAGAACACGTGTCACACTCAAGGTCCGTCAGCCATGTCTCTTTCTGTGGCCTGTGATGCAAAAGGACCGACTTCCCACTTTCCCTGAAGGACGCAGCCAGCATTTGGCAGTGGGAGTGGTGCCAGCACAGGGCGCAGGTGAAATCTTCAGAGCCTCACATGGCTCAGAGTGCTACAGCAGCAGAAATGCAGTCCAAAGCTCTCACTCACAACCTGAAGGTTCCAAGTTCAATCTCCACATGGTTCAGGTAGTCAGCTCAAGGTTCACTCAGACGTTTAGCGCTCAGATTCCTGCAGTAGTACGGGAATCTGAACAATTGTGAATGATAACCGTCCCATGTAAAAGGGCCATTACCTATAAACAGGTGTTCCCTTTCATCATAATCCTGCCTGTGATGATAATTAGATGACAGCTGAGACGTTTTCTCTACCGAACACGAAGAGTCAGACTATTAGTAGGCTTAGTGTTCAATGTGAAAACTGCAGGATTTCAGGATATATTTTTTTAGATTTTTTTATATTGAAAATTTTTTTTTAAATCACCTAAAATTCTTATAAAATGAATTTACCATAAAGGCTTGATTTATGCAACAGATAATTTTAAAGTGGGGAAACTTTTTAAAACCATTTATGGAAGAGAACCTATCCATCTCGTCATAGGACCTCTACAAGAGAAAGAAAAAACAGCAAACCTCACCCCATTCATGGCTGGAAATCACCATGTCATTAAAGGCCATCTCCACCCAAAACACAAAAAACAGCTTAGGACGTAGCTGGACCAGTATAATAACAACAGAACTGCAATGTATAACATTACAGTCAGTCCCCATAAAAATGAGCTCCTGTGGATTGTAAAATTCATACTTTCCTATAACCCGACCTCTGTGACTAAGAAGACACATCAAGGATATGTATAACGAGAAAATATGTCACTGGAAAAAGCGCAAGTCAAAATAAAACCACATGTGCGAATATTAATATTCCACATTGCTGAACATTCCCTTTAAAAAAAATGGACTCATCCTGGCGGCAATAAGTACATTGACTACTGGTGAGGCTGGAGCTAGCAAGAGCAGGACTAGAGCCGGGATAATGGGAAGTGGAGTAGGTGGCTGCCTAAGGTATCATCAGGCGGAGAGGCGCTCAATTGTGTGTGCTTAAAGTTATCCTCTGGTCCTGGGGGCAAAATTTTCCTAGGACTGAGTGGGGGACGGGGGGAATAAAATTACCTACTACACTCCGATTGTGGCATTCTGCTGCCAGTAGTTTCAGAGCCCCCCTTGGGTCTGCCGAGATGGTCAAAGCACTTCTCTGAATATGGAATGTATACAGCTTAGTTGGAGGAACTTCATGCTCCTTTTGGATTGGGCAGCACTGCTCACTTGAGCGACGCTGGCCAATCAGAGAGTGGGTGTAGCGCATCGGCAGTCCAAGACACTATCAATGCACAGTGTGCATTTTGTAGTCAGAGAAGTGCTGCAGCTATATTGGAAGAACAATGCCAGTCACAATCCCAGAGCAGTGGTTCCCAAACTTTTTCAGTCATGAAGCTCTTTTCGAAGCAAAAGTTTCTCGTGGAGCCCCAAAGTGGGGCAGAGGGTGTAGTCAAGGGAGGGGATAGGGGAGTGGCTAATCAGAATATATGTTTTTTACCTCCATCGTTATAAAAAGCACTAGTAATTATTAGGAAATTATAGTACCAGTGTGCTACATGCTACATCCATATGACACACACAGCTGTACTACATTCATCCTGATTCCCACACATGACACACACAGCTCTACTACATTCATTCTGATTTACACACATCACACACATAGCTCTACTACATCCATCCAGATTCCCACACATTACACAAACATCCATGCTGATTCCCACAAATAACACACACAACTGTTCTACATTCTGATTTCCACACATCACACACACAGCTATACTACATCCATGCTGATTCCAACAAATGACACACATAGCTCTACTACATGCATCCTGATTCACACACCACACACAGCTCTACTACATCCATCCTGATTCACACATCACACACACAGCTGTACTACATCTATCCTGATTCCAACACATCACACTCACAGCTCTACTAGATGCGTCCTGATTGCCACACATGACACACACAGCTCTACTACATCTATCCTGATTCACACATTCCTCACACAGCTGTACTACATCCATGCTGATTCCTACACATCACACACACAGCTGTACTACATCCATGCTGATTCTCACACACTACACAAACAACTCTACTACATACATGCTGATTCCCACAAATAACACACACAGCTGTACTACATGCATCCTAATTCACATACAACACACACAGCTGTGGTACATCCACATCCATCCTGATTTCCAGAGATCACCAGCGCAGCAGACTCCTGGATACAGTGATCAGCCCCTGGTCATGTGATCCCTGACTCCACCCACACAGGTGATCACATGACAGTGACATCATCACTGGTCCTTGTAGCTGCTGTCTGGTTATCCAGTATACAGTACTTTCTACCAAACTGCAGAATAGCTCCTCCCACAGCAGTGACATCCCTGCAGGTCCTTCAACCCACCGGATCTCTATGGCGGCGGTAGGTCGGTGTCTTCTGTCAGGACCGCTGAGTAGTGTCTGAGATAATAACAGCATAGGTGTATTCTCATTTTGTTGGTTTTGTCCTCCCCTTCCAAGAACCCTAACTCTGTTCTTCTTCTGTTGGTCAGGCTCTGTGTTTTATATATGCTGTAGGACCTGCAATGATGTCACCAGGGGCAGAGCATGAGAAGCACCCACACACAAACATGCTAACAGGCAAGTGGTCGTTAGTAGTTTGACAGGGCCGTTTAAAAAAAAAAAAAAAACAGGGAGAAACGCTGGAGCACTGGATGGGCTATTGATATACATTATATTTAAAATTAACATGCTGCGAAATTAAATCCGGCACCACATGTAAATATCCACATGGATTTTGTGCAGATTTTTTCCACAGCGTGTGGATGAGTTTCCTAAAATCTCATCCACTTCACTGCTACAGCAACTGTAAATTAGGCACCAAATCTGCCCCTTGTAGTAATAGTGCCCCCCTATGTTGGTGGCCCCAGTGGTAATTGCTTCCCCCTATACTGGTGGCCCCAGTAGTATAAGTGTCCCCCACAGTGGCCCCAGTAGTTATAGTGTCCCTTATATTGGCCCCAACAGTGGCCCCAGTAGTAATAGTGAGCCCCACATTGGCCCCAATACTAATAGCATCGCCTATATTGGTGGCCCCAGTAGTAATAGAGTCTCCTATATTGGTGACCCCAGTAGTAATAGCGTTCCCTACATGGCCCCAGTAGTAATAGTGACCCTCTATATTGGTGGCCCACTGTGGGGATGTGGGGAATTCCCGCCACAGCTGTCAAAGCTGCAGCAAAGTTCTCCCATTGCTTTCGATGGGGCCAGCGCTGCTGGCACTGCCCCCATTGAAAACAATGGGCGATATTACAGGAAGATAGAACATGCTGCGATGTATTTCCTGCATAGCATCGCATTGCGGTGCCACACGACAAAACATCGCTCATGTGTATGACCCCATTCAAATGAATGGGTTTCATATTTGTGTGTCTTGCAACGCACAAATCTTACACAATTTTCTTGGCCGTGTGATACCGGCCTTTAGGACTCTGAAACACATTCTTTTAAATGGGGTCATACACATGAGCGATGTTTTCCTGCAACATTTTCTATCTTCCTATTATGTTGCCCATTAAAAACAATGAGAGAACTCTGCGATCCCCTGCCATGGCTGGGAAACCCCTAAGATCCATGGGTTTGACATGGATGGTGAGGGCGATATCGGGCCACGAATCACAAGCCGATATTGCCCACGCCAGTGTGAAGAAGCCATTGGTCCCTGCTCTACTCACCGCTGTAGCAGTTGTCCGGAGAGGCTGTTCTAAGCAAATGATCGCATGACCGGAGCCGGCTCATGTGATCCGCATTGCTATGCTGACCCCAGGTCCTGAACGTTGCTTTTCTCAGTACAGCCTGTCATGACAATCTTACAGCGGTGAGTATAGCGGGGACCTAGGCCCTCCATCAGAGCCCCTGACAATCGCTCGTGGAGCCCCAAGGGCTCCGCGGAGCACAATTTTGAAGAAATTCTGGTCTAGAGGAAAGAAGGTTTCTACACCAACACAGAAGGAGGTTCTTTACTGTAAGAGCAGTGAGACTGTGGAACTGTCTGCCTGAGGACGTGCTGATGGTGAATTCGATAAAAGAGTACAAGGGGGGCCTGGGCGCCTTTCTTGAGCGTTATAATATTGTATGTTCTAATCATTAATAACTCCAGAAGGGTCGGTGATCCGGAAATTATTCCAAATGCCAGATTGAAGTCGGAAAGGATTTTTCCCCTAAAATGGTGAGAATTGGCTTCTACCTCATCGGGGTCTTTTGCCTTCCTCTGGATCAACATTGGGGGTAATAGGCTGAACTGGTTGGACGTGTCTTTTTTCAGCCTAACACAGTGTAATAATAATAATCTTTATTTCTATAGCGCCAACTTATTCTGCAGCGCTTTATCTGTTACTATGTTACCAATGCATGCCAGTGCTTGGCAGACACTCATACCCTGCCGTCTCCAAGATGTGCCCCCACATGCGGCTTGTCCTTTGCTTTCGCAGAGCCCCAAGGTTGGTCCTCCTGGAATATCCACACCCTTCCCAAAACCAAATCCTCAAAAATTCCCTGGAGGCTAAAGCCATTGACTCATCCACAATCTCTATTTATATCCCAAGTCAGTGTATCCAAGCCACAATACTTGTAGGTGTATCTAAGCCACAATACTTGTAGGTGTATCTAAGCCACAATACTTGTAGGTGTATCTAAGCCACAATACTTGTAGGTGTATCCAAGCCACAATACTTGTAGGTGTATCTAAGCCACAATACTTGTAGGTGTATCTAAGCCACAATACTTGTAGGTGTATCTAAGCCACAATACTTGTAGGTGTATCTAAGCCACAATACTTGTAGGTGTATCTAAGGGTGCTACATAAAATTACGAATAATGTTCCTACTAAAACTCCGCTATGTCCACACGGACCGTAAGTACTGTGGATCTTCTGCAGCGGAATCACATGGGGAAAACCTCAGCTTTTACAGCAGCAGTAAAGTGGATGAGAAGTTAAGCAATCTCATCCACATGCTGGGAAAAATATGTGCAAAATCTGCCGCGAGTTTACCTGCAGAAAGGATTTTAACTCCACAGCGTGTTAATTGGTGCTGATGTTCGCGGAGTTCACCTCTGTTAGTGAGCGTTGTGTATTCTGCAACAAATCAACATGGAAAACATGCAGGTTCTGTCATGGAGTCATTGACGACTTTGCAACAGAATTCTAGAAAAATCTGGGGTGGAAATTGTGCCCTGTGCGGCCATACCCTAAATGTACAGGGTGGTCCAAGGAAGACGTAGGCCAGTGCCACAATCTTATTAAAGATGTCTGAAAGAAAACCTGTCTTTATTGCCCATAGTAACCAATCGCAGCACAGCTTTCATGTCTCACACTACTGAGGTAAAATGAAAGCTGCGCTGTGATTGGTTGCTATGGGCAACAAAGGCAAATCTTCTTTCAGACAGATCTCATAAGAATGTGGTCTCAGACTGAAAAGATAGATAGATAGATAGATAGATAGATAGATAGATAGATAGATAGATAGATAGATAGATAGATAGATAGATAGATATGAGATAGATAGATAGATAGATAGATAGATAGATAGATAGATAGATAGATAGATAGATAGATAGATAGATAGATAGATAGATAGATAGATAGGAGATAGATAGATAGATAGATAGATAGATAGATAGATAGATAGATAGATAGATAGATAGATAGATAGATAGATAGATATGAGATAGATAGATAGAAGATAGATAGATAGATAGATATGAGATAGATAGATATGAGATAGATAGATAGATATGAGATAGATAGATAGATAGATATGAGATAGATAGATAGATATGAGATAGATAGATAGATAGGAGATAGATAGATAGATAGATAGATAGATAGATAGATAGATAGATAGGAGATAGATAGATAGATAGATAGATAGGAGATAGATAGATATGAGATAGATAGAAGCCAGCCCTCAGGTCCTGCAGGTTAGCCCCTCCACAGGAGATAATGCAGGGCTAAGCCCGCCCCCAGACCTCAGGTCCTGCAGTTTATCCCCTCGATAGGAGATAATGCAGGGCTAAGCCCGCCCCCAGCCCTCTGGTCCTGCAGGTCAGGCCCTCCATAGGAGATAATGCAGGGCTAAGCCCGCCCCCAGCCCTCAGGTCCTGCAGGTTAGCCCCTCGATAGGATATAATGCAGAGCTAAGCCCTCAGATCCTGTAGGTTAGCCCCTCCACAGGAGATAATGCAGGGCTAAGCCCGCCCCCAGCCCTCAGGTCCTACAGGTCAGACCCTCCATAGGAGATAATACAGGGCTGAGGCCGCCCCCAGCCCTCAGGTCCTGCAGGTCAGTCCCTCCATAGGACATAATGTAGGGCTAAGCCCGCCCCCAGCCCTCAGGTCCTGGAAGATGAGAATGCCCCCGTATTTAAACCTGGAACATCAACAGTTGCCAGTCATGCGAGACCGGCCTCTGACGATTACGTGTTTTTACACTTGACAGACTAACCGCACTCTGATGGACACGTGTGACTGCTAAGTGCTGACTGGCTGTATATGTTCATATGTATATTAGTAAGGCATTATTAATATTTACCAGGATTAGTTAAACTCTTGCTATGTAAATGTATGTACCGGAACGGCAGGGCACTTCACAGAGGCGCTATGTGTGTAGAGAGGGCACTTCACAGAGGCGCTATGTGCGTGGAGAGGGCACTTCACAGAGGCGCTATGTGCGTGGAGAGGGCACATCACAGAGGCGCTATGTGCGTAGAGAGGGCACTTCACAGAGGCGCTATGTGCGTAGAGAGGGCACTTCACAGAGGCGCTATGTGCGTGGAGAGGGCACTGCACAGAGGCGCTATGTGCGTAGAGAGAGCACTTCACAGAGGCGCTATGTGCGTAGAGAGGGCACTTCACAGAGGCGCTATGTGCGTAGAGAGCGCACTTCACAGAGGCGCTATGTGTGTAGAGAGGGCACTTCACAGAGGCGCTATGTGCGTAGAGAGAGCACTTCACAGAGGCGCTATGTGCGTAGAGAGAGCACTTCACAGAGGCGCTATGTGCGTGGAGAGGGCACTTCACAGAGGCGCGATGTGCGTAGAGAGAGCACTTCACAGAGGCGCTATGTGCGTAGAGAGGGCACTTCACAGAGGCACTATGTGCGTGGAGAGGGCACTTCACAGAGGCGCGATGTGCGTAGAGAGAGCACTTCACAGAGGCGCTATGTGCGTAGAGAGGGCACTTCACAGAGGCGCTATGTGCGTGGAGAGGGCACTTCACAGAGGTGCGATGTGCGTAGAGAGAGCACTTCACAGAGGCGCTATGTGCGTAGAGAGGGCACTTCACAGAGGCACTATGTGCGTAGAGGGGACACTTCACAGAGGCGCTATGTGCGTAGAGAGGGCACTTCACAGAGGCGCTATGTGCGTAGAGAGAGCACTTCACAGAGGCGCTATATGCGTAGAGAGGGCACTTCACAGAGGCGCTATATGCGTAGAGAGAGCACTTCACAGAGGCGCTATGTGCGTGAAGAGGGCACTTCACAGAGGCGCTATGTGCGTGGAGAGGGCACTTCACAGAGGCACTATGTGCGTAGAGAGAGCACTTCACAGAGGCGCTATGTGCGTGGAGAGGGCACTTCACAGAGGCGCTATGTGCGTAGAGAGAGCACTTCACAGAGGCGCTATATGCGTAGACAGAGCACTTCACAGAGGCACTATGTGTGTAGAGAGGGCACTTCACAGAGGCGCTATGTGCGTGGAGAGGGCACTTCACAGAGGCGCGATGTGCGTAGAGAGAGCACTTCACAGAGGCACTATGTGCGTAGAGGGGACACTTCACAGAGGCGCTATGTGCGTAGAGAGGGCACTTCACAGAGGCGCTATGTGCGTAGAGAGAGCACTTCACAGAGGCGCTATGTGCGTAGAGAGGGCACTTCACAGAGGCGCTATGTGCGTAGAGAGGGCACTTCACAGAGGCACTATGTGCGTAGAGGGGACACTTCACAGAGGCGCTATGTGCGTAGAGAGGGCACTTCACAGAGGCGCTATGTGCGTAGAGAGAGCACTTCACAGAGGCGCTATGTGCGTAGAGAGGGCACTTCACAGAGGCGCTATATGCGTAGAGGGGGCACTTCACAGAGGCGCTATGTGCGTAGAGAGGCGCAATGTTAGTGTGTGCCACAGACCTCCTGAAATAAAGCATGCAGGAATGAAGACGGACAGATAGGAGAGGGATGAAGTACCCTGCCTGTCCGAGATGAGACGTATTAATAATGTGCTTTTCCAGCTCAGTTACAAAATGTCCAACCTTCTAGTTCCGTCCTATGGAGCGCAAAGTTCCATTATTTTTCTAAAACATAAAATCAAGCCTCCGCCTGTCAGCTGCTGCGCCATTCTGAACCTTTGTCGCACCACCACTGACATGGCGGTTCCATTCACTTTATGGAGCTTTTCTCGATTTTTCTGGAGTAGTTACCTATTTCTAAAATTCTTAGGCCTCCGATCACAATGTGGATGAGATATGTTGGCGTCTTGATGCTGTGGATGCATTCCCTCTTGGATGAGGTGTCTGCACTTATTTGGTACATGTAAATAGTTCTAGTGCTATGAGTAAAGGCTTGGAGCCGGGTGAGTAGGAGGAGGGCTGGTCTAAGTATATCTTGTTCTATGGGTGTGGGGAAAGTGTAGGGCATAAGCACACGCCTATTTTTATTATCGTGTGTCATCCCCAAACTGGCAGCACGACAGAGGAATGTGTCTAGTACATATATACTGTATCCACATACAGTATATACTGGCCTGGGCTTTGTGCCAGTAAAACAGTTTTGCGTATACAAGATTACATTGGGGGGTACAGTAGATCTCTGGGCTCCTAAAAGAGGCCTGATGACATCACCACATAGGTGCAGTGATGTCACTTGCTTTAAGACTTTTAGCCAATTGGCTAGCAGTGACTCAGAAAGGGGCTTAAAGCAATCCTCTGGTTTCTGGGACTGAAGGGGGAAGTATATTACCTGCAGTTCTTCTTCTCTGTCGTCCGTCCAACTCGTCAGTTCCAAGTTCCATGAGCATCCAAGATGGCTGATATAATCTTCAGACTACCTAATCCCCACAATGCTTTGGTAGTGTTACACTACCAATACAGTGTACCTCTCTGCTGATTGGCCAGAGCTGCTCACGTGATCAGCGCTGGCCACTCAGAAAGCAGTGTACAGTGTGTATTAAAGGGGTTGTCCGAGGCATTGGTGGCAGTAGGAGGATGCAAAGTACATAAAAAAATAAACACAATACTCACCTCCTGCTGCCGCTGCTCGCCACTTTCCGGTCGTCTATTTACAAGCGGCGCAGCAGTCACTTGGGTTGCTTATCCACATGAATACCACAGCCAATAGAAGGCCTGATAAGGACATCACTGATGACGTTCAGTAAACCTGCCGGGGGCTTCTACATCAGGAGGTTTACAAGACGTTACCAGACATTCTAGCAGGGTGATATCACCTATTAGATGACGCGGCGCTGTTTATTTATTTATAGGCAGTGGGCGCCTAGAACTATATGAAATAAATAAATGAGAAAACCCCTTTAAGTATTAGAAAATTGCTGCAGCCATCTTGGACGGCTGAAAATGGGACCTGGAACTGGCGGATTGGAGGGATGGCAGAGAACAAAACCCATATTCCCCTCCCTGTGGTTCCGGGACTGAGCTTTGACGTGAAACTAGAGGGTCATTTTACTAACGGGATCAAAAGGAGGACTTGTGCACTACTCACTTGTTAGCAGTCCAGATACAGTCCACATATACACACAATCATACACCACTACCAGAATTACCATAACCAACAGCCTGGGAAATAATTTGTGTATCTCCGTGCCTAAGTGACCATTTTCAACAGGGTGAGTCAATCTGTTCCATTGGTTTTTTTAAAGGGTATGTATACTTTTGCAACCAAGATTGTATATTTCTAATTAATCCATACATAGATCTATATTAGATCTAATTTTCTAGATTTCTTTAGGAAACATCTTGAGATAGATGACAGAGGTCCTCCAGAGCCTGCACTTACATTCAATTGGTATGTATACTCTTCAACAAAATTATTTATTGCTCCATTGAATCTAAAATAAAAAATGAAACAGCTTCATCAATCATCTTGATTAAACCCATCTTCCCGTTTTGTGTATACAGCTTCTACACAGAACTATGGGTCTACATAGTAACAGACTACAAACAAACATGACACTGCAGTCATGTACCAGTCCCCCCTCCCTTCTCTTTGCCCTTCTTAATTCCTTGATGCTTTTGGGCATACCCCTTCGCTGTGAGGGAAAACATCGCTTGTGTGTATGACTCCATTCAAAAGAATCGCAACGCACAAAATCGCGCAAGAATAGCGCTCATGTGAAAATGGCCTCACTCCACTTGGAAAGTTTTGAAAGTTTTTCAGTACATTAAATAGAACTATTTTGAAAAAAGCCTTCAGACAGCGACACTGATGAAAAAATAAAAGGGTTATGATTTTTTGAGAGTGGGGAGGAGAAACCGGAAGAAAATAGCAAAAAGCGGTGACCTTAAGGGGTTAATCTGTCTGCAGCAAGAGTGGAAGGCAGAGGTGTTGGGTATAAACATATCTCTCCCATCATCTATTTATACCCAGGACTGTAAGAAGGGGGCACCCACTACGTCTAGAGGAAGGAAGGTTTCTACACCGACATAGAAGGGGATTCTTTACTGTAAGAGCAGTGAGACTGTGGAACTTTCTGCCTGAGGACGTGGTGACGGCGAATTTGATAAGAAGAGTACAAGAGGGGCCTAGACGGCATTCTTGAGTGATCTAATATTACATGTTATATTACAGATTACTCCAGAAGTGTCGGTGATCCAGAGATTATTCTGATTGCTAGCCTTGGAGTCTGGCTTTCATCTCGTTGTTTTTCTTTTTGCCTTCTTCTGGATCAACATTGGGGGTAATAGGCTAAACTAGATGGACATATGTCTTTCTTTCAGCCGAACATACTGGGTTACTATGTCTTGTCAAGCAGGCTCGTTCTCCCTCCCATCTATGCCTGGATTTGCTGGGAGAGCCGGATCTTTTTTATATTAGCCATGGAGACACATCTATCTGCATAGGTGCTGTATACATAAAATAGTAAGATTACAATTTTTATAAAGACTATTTGCAAAGTTACTTTATTGTTTGGTTTTGGACTCGTTCACATCACCTTTTTATAGTTTGTGTTTTCCTGTTCTGTCACCGGAGCAGGAAAACAACCTCTTGTTGAAACAGATCCATTTTATGATAGAACCAAATGCACCCCTTGGACTTGAATGGGGTTGTTTGTGCTTCTGTTATGCCCTCTGGCTTTTTTCCTGATGTAATTGAGCTGCATGTGTGGATATGAATGAGTCTCTCAATGCATAAGATCAATAGTAGAGATGAGCTAGTATACTCGCTAAGGCACATTACTTGAGCGAGTAGTGCCTTAGCTGAGTATCTCCCCGCTCGTCTCTAAAGATTCGGGGGCCGGCAGGGGGCGGGGAGCGGCGGGGGAGAGCAGGGAGGAACGGAGGGAGATCTCTCTCTCCCCCCCTTTCCCCCCCCCCTCCCCCCACTCCCCGCCGCAACTCACCTGTCACCTGCGCCGGCCCCCGAATCTTTAGAGACGAGCGGGGAGATACTCGGCTAAGGCACTACTCGCTCAAGTAATGTGCCTTAGCGAGTATACTCGCTCATCTCTAATCAATAGACAAAACTGGTTGCAAAAATGTTGACACCATTTAAAGATTGAATCGTTTCGGAATTTGCCATGTGGCACAACACAAGTGGCCAACCACAGCCATTTTTGTCACTCTAAGGTTCACTCATAAGGCTCAGTGCACGCTAGCCATGAGTGTAAGTTGGGCCTAAGAGGCTCAGGCTTAACTTGCATCAGATACTAGTCCATGTGCTGTCTGATATACAAGGATAGCATGCATTGGCCGAAATTCTATTTCTCGTCCATGAAATGGACAGGAATAGGACTTGTCATGAGTTCTCACATGGACCATCGGTCCATATGAAAAAACATCCATGTGCATAGCCTCGTAGGCTATAATAAGGCCAACTGTGTGCTGTCCTTGAATTAACACAGACAGCACACAACCACAAATATGATAGTGTGCCAGAGGCCCAAGTTGGATTCTGTGGCCTAGTGGAAAAAAATAGGTCTTATGGCCCAACAAAAAAGTTTCATAGTATTTGGTGTTATGGCAACGATGGTGACAAAAAAAAAGAAAATGCCAATAATTGTGTTATTTGATCTGCTTTTATCTTCACACAACACTCCTCATGTCAAAGTTGTCTCACAGAAAAGTGGCCTTGTTGGCAATTGCAACCAATCACAGTTCAAATTTCATTTTTAAACTACACTCAAAAATGTAACATGGACTCTGATTGGTTACTGAAAGCTACAAGGTTATTTTTTCCCAGAGATACATGAGGTCCATTGCCATACCAGCATAGAATCAAAATAACAAAGAAGGACAGTAATGGAACCAGATTGGTAGTGCAAAAACAGTGGTATACAGAGAGCAGTTGCACCTTAGCCCAGCACTAAAGATGAGCGAGCGTACTCGCTAAGGCAAGCTACTCGAGCGAGTAGTGCCTTATGCGAGTACCTGCCCGCTCGTCTCAAAAGATTCGGGTGCCGGCAGGGGAGAGCGGTGAGTTGCGGGAGTGAGCGGGGGGGGGGGGGGGGGGAGAGTGAGAGAGAGATCTCCCCCCGTTCATCCCCGCTCTCCGCCCCCCCGCCGGTACCCGAATCTTTTGAGACGAGCGGGCAGGTACTTGCATAAGGCATTACTCACTCGATTAGTTTGCGAGTACACTCGCTCATCTCTACCCGGAACCAATATTATAAATGGCAAATGGTAGGTTGGGGCCCCGAGAGCTTCAGGTTACCCGTCTGTAGTTGGCAATACCCTTTTAGAACATGCTTTAGGCAATAAAGACCTGCTTATTCATGAAAACGCAATATTTTAATTTGCATTCACTCATTAACATCCTCTTGCCACCCTCCTTTTAAATTTCATATTTAATCCCTTGCTATTCCATACATTTCCCAAAATATTACAAAAATAAGTTAAAATTGTCTCATTAGCTCTCATTAAATATGGCAAAGTCACTTTGTGTGGTGGGATCGAGACTGTCAAACTTTTACAAAAACATTTGAGTTTTTCATTGAAACCCAGGTGCCATTTTGGAATATAGTGTCCCAAATATCTCAAGAGTCTTGAAGATCATGGAGAAGTTCTCCATTACAATGTGCTGACAACAGTATGACTTGTTCTTGCATTGGGTTATCAGAATGTTTTCGAGCAGGAAATGATAAAGCTCCTGGTGATAGACCTTTCTATGTCCGGGCTAGACATGATGTGGTGGACCTGGTATCCATAATAAGTCTTTCCATATTATTGCAATCCATAGGCCTTTGCTTGAGAGGATTTGGGTAGATATTGGTCCTTCAAAAATATCTTACAAAATAGTTCTTTTTTTTACCAATGCCATTTAAATAGAGTTTGTAGCCCAAATGCAAGACATAAAACACCCTTTTAGTCAAAGTCGAAGAGTGATATCATGTTCACGCCATCTGAACTAACTTCAATGTCTCTGTCACTTAATACACTGTATTAGGTGGAGGTTGGTGCAAGGCATCAGGGGGCTGTAGATGAGGTCCTGGTTGGTTTTGTTGGTTATACCATTGGTTATAGTTCTCTATATAGCTTGGGGAAGAACAGTGAGGAAGACTTTGTGGCTGAGGGGTCCTGCTTCTACTATGTTCCCACATAGGTGGAGATGAGGGAGAATTGCAAGCCATTGAATCACTGTTGTTGGGGCTATGCTCCAATCCAGGACCCTCACCATTCTTGTAAAGTTTCTTGAATTTTGACCTGCGGTTCTGGAACCAAATCTTGACCTGAAGAGCAGAAGCGAGAACAGAATTTTTAGATAACTATAGATTGTGAAATCTCCTTTCCTTGTACAATGTAAGAAATTTCCTAGACCCCCCCTGAGAACTGAAAACATTTTAAAGATGCCCATTTAATATTTTTATGGTCACTTTTTGCTAAATGTTATGGTATTGTTTAACATTCCTGGTTCATAAAGCAATATAATCTACAATGCATGTTCTTGTTATTAGCTCTTTCCTGGTGGCCCTTCCACAGGATCCACACTATCCATCTTCACCCCAACAGTCATTAGATCTCACACGGGAGATCTAACACAAGACCAGACATGAGTACGTTCTTCACAGAGCTCTTGGCATTTGTTTAGGACAATGGGGCAGCATTTAAAGCCTTGGTTCGAATTCAACCAGGGACATCTGTATGAGATTTGTATGTTTTCCCTATTTTTACATGCACATACTAAAAACATACTAACAGCTGAAATGGCTTCCTATAAACTTATCCCTAGTAACTATATGGTATAAGAAAATGTTAGTGCAGTGAAAAGACAGTATCTGGATAAATATGATAGCAACACCGGCCATATTGGAACTGCAGAATTCGCAAACTGTCCTTGAAGTCCCTTGTTCTAGTTGGACAACCATTCAGCAGTGACAGATCCTGTAGATATACTCTGTTCATGTGTTTCTGGGAAGTGTTTTGCTTTCTCTCTGTAGATCCTTCCTACCCCCACACTCGCTCTACACCTCTGTCCCGATTTTTCTCCGCCCTGTGACTCATCCCAAGCTCTTCTCCAAAAGGACCAAACCCAGTTTCACAGCAACATTGTGTTTTGTAAATTGGTATGAGGAAGCCTCAGGATACCACCTCCCTGACCATAAACACCCCACCCTGACATCTACCACCCTTTACAATACTGCAGTTGACTTTTTACGAAAAGGACAAGGACAGTACTCATCATGCCTGTCGATGGGATAAGATTCTTCATTACCCACCATGTGCACTGATTTACAGCCAACTTCTAACCAATTAGGCCAATATCAATTAAAATCGGTGTGTGCCGGTCTATGGATCTGATTGAATTCTGTCTTGTCTGCCAAAAAATTTGGCTGGACAATCATTGATATCGCCATTCATCAACTGGCTAAAAAGATTTTGCTATGATCAGACATAAGCTGGCATACACTTTAAATAAATGTCAATTTCAGAAGGATTGACCAACTATCTAATGTCTCCGAACGGCCAATTCAGTTTTTTTGATTATAAGATGGCAACAATTTGTAAATTGGGTGGGCCAGATTTCTATTGGTCCCAAATAGAGATGAGCGAGTATACTCACTAAGGCACATTACTCGAGCGAGTAGTGCCTTAGCCGAGTATCTCCCCGCTCGTCTCTAAAGATTCGGGGGCCACCGCGGGTGACAGGTGAGTTGCGGCGGGGAGCGGGGGGGAGAGAGGGAGAGAGAGATCTCCCCTCCGTTCCTCCCCGCTCTCCCCCGCCGGCCCCCGAATCTTTAGAGACGAGCGGGGAGATACTCGGCTGAGGCACTACTCGCTCAAGTAATGTGCCATAGCGAGTATACTCGCTCATCTCTAGTCCCAAACAATCATGCCACCACTATAGGGTTATGACTCCAACTATCAGCAAATAGGTTTGGCAAGTTGTTTAGCAGAGTACAGGCAGAACACAACTTGATCTCCATGGACTTAAAGGATCCGGTGATGGCACCTGCTACTTAACAAAGAAGGGATTGTAGTTCATTTTCATACACACCACCAGCCCTTCAATACCCCATGAATAAAGAGAGAGGATGATTACCTGCTCTGGGAGCTAAAGACAAAAACCTATATAGGCTTCATTGTCACCTTTTAGTGTTGAGTGAACCAAACCAGTAGAACCATGTTTCGGGTTGAAATTAGACAAAAGTTCAATTCGCCATGCACCCTAACCTAGTTTTTAGCAAAGTTCTACCCAAAACAGGCTTCTACTTGTTCTATCACGTGACACTAGTTCTGAACACTGGTGGGTGTATAACACTATCTAAAATCCATAAAACACTCTCAGACTGTTATACAGGGCTTTTATGGCATTCAGACATTGTTATACACCAGTTTAAGGTGTTTTGGTGAACTTCTGGTCTGGTTCGAACTAATTTGGACTTTTTTGCAAAAGTTTGGCAAACTGGCCAAACCAAATTTTGGTTCTGTCAATGTATGATGTTTATGCTAACCCTTGCCAACCTTATATCTATGGGGTTAAAACCAAAACCCTTTTTATACAATCCTTTTTATCTCCAGAGGTACCAGATTTTTTTGATGGTCACTCCACCTCTTTAATTTTAGAAAATTCTGATTAACAATGCAAACATCAGCTAAATAGGCCAACTTTTTGAACAGCTCAGTCCTTATCAATCCATATGTTTGAGGTACAAATGGGGTGTTGACATATAAGAATTAATTTTTAATTGGGAGAGTATTTTATATTAGAGGAACCCTCCGGAAAACCAGCTACACTGTGTTATGCCTCGTGCAGGACCAAGACCAGCCAATCCCTGTGTCATGCTCCACCCTTCCAGGTATGGTTTTAGATATAGTATAATGTTCCAGTTTTTCTTGGAGTTTCCCTTATATATTGGGAAAAACAGTTGCACAATCAACTGTGTGCTCATACATTATACTGGCAAGCATCAATCTCCATTTAGCCGTGCCAGGGTTTGGTTCTTTTTTGCTTATGCAATGCCTTTTAAATACCCAACACTGTTTATTCTTGTGCCAATGACTACTGCTTGTGCCAATGTATTACTTTGATGTATATTATTACTATTATTTAACCATGTTCCTACATATTTGAGCAAAACCAAGATTCTTCAAACTGTATCTGCATGTCAAAGCACACAGCTCTTATTTCTCCTTGTTCTGTGACTTTATTTGCCGGGGCACATCTCTGCTTATTGCTATGTTGCACAGTGTGTTATTATATACCGTTGTTTGTTATTACCTGTGTCTGTGTTAGTCCCAGCTGAGCCGCCAGTTCGGCTCTCTCAGGTAGCGCTAAGTACTGGGCCTTCTGGAAACGTCTCTGCAGTGCTGCCAGCTGGTAACTAGAGTAGATGGTTCTTGGTTTTCGGACCTTTTTTGGTTTCCCGTTGACCATTCGTACCTCGGTTTCTGGCTCCTCTTTTATGGAAACTACAAGAAAGATATAAAAGGGTTAAGAACTGAAGTAGTAGATTCTGCTGGACTCTTCAAACTCTACAAAGATAATGATTTCCATCATGAATACTTGAATGGATCAAATGGACGCATTTACTAGTACTACTACTGTTGATAAGCCTTAACAAGAAATACGTGTTACCCACATTCACTTGCCCCATCATAGTCTTTCATCATTACCCCCTTACCCTCCAAAAAAAGAGACAGTCTACCATACACTTCTCTTACAATTGTCCTCTCTTGATCTATACTTAAGTTCACTTGCCCACTCCTCAGAGGGTTTTTTTGGCCACCCTTCACTGATTAATATACATATTCCTTCCTGGGCTATGTCAACCTACATCTTGTCTTCTCCTTGACATTGTCTATTCTCTCTCATCTCTAGTTCCTTTTTCCTTCTTTGTTTTCCAATCTTTCAATCATTCTGTACATATTTTAAAGAATTGCCACTTCTATCCATGACTACCCAAGATCCTACAGTGAGTTTCCGTAGGTCTTCCTACTTGGTATTTCACTTTTATCTGCCGTTTGCCTCTCCCTACTGCCTACAGAGTATTTCCAGGCCATAACCTACCTCAAGTAATGCTTTTTAGTATCCTTGGCAGTGCCCTAAACTTACTCGTCTTGTAAAGGACCACATTGGCCCCTTTAAAATTAACCAACTCTATCAAGATGTAGAATAGCATTTCCTTCATATAACTAGTATAGTGTAGTATTATAGTCATTTGGTAATGTTCTTCATGCATGATTTAGGCCTTTGTGAATGCTACTACATCCTTACTGATCCTAACTGTTACACTTTATCTAAAGTATGTGTACTTCCTATCTATTTATCTCTGTTTAGCCCCTTTGTCTCTTAATTGGCCCTGTCTTTCTTGAATACCGCTCAAGTACTGTGGGTCATTGTCTCAGTATATCTTAGGAGCACATCTCTATACTACGTTTTTATCTCAATCCTAAATTTCAACAGTTTTGCCCTAGGCATGTGCCTAGCAAGCATCAATGGTGAATAGAGTCCTGACATTAGCCAATAAGCCCTAAACCCAAAGCCTACAGAGAGCTTGACCATTCTTCTATTGTTTGCCATCTCTATCAGGGTCTACTGATCAAAAGACACCTGAAATGATGGGGTATGGAAGCACCTGCAAATTCTACCCTGAAGGAACTTGAATAGAGAAGAAATATTTTGTTGAAAGACATCATTTCTCTTTACTTTGACGCATTCACAACTTTTACGATTTCTACCTTGAATAAGCTTGGACCGCAAAACATCATCCCGTCAATTACGACCTACTCTACAGTTGTTCAGCTTCTAGAATATTCAGAGTTTTGGGAACGTGTGACCAGATATTTGAAGACCTGGAAATTCTTACATATTGGGATTTCCTATAAGAAGAACATTGAACCTAAAAGCCATTACTTCATCTTCTCCAAAACGTCAACCTCAAAGTAGAACATTGGGGACTTATTAAGTTCCTAGTACCTTGTAGTAGCATTAATGCCATTAGCTTAGTTTGCCTATATGCTACCACTTATGATCAGTCATGGGCAAACAGTAGCAAGCCATTATAATTCAACTCTGTCCATAAATAGTACATAACCCCCGTATAGGTGCATGGAGGGCTATTGCTTTTGGTTGAACCTCCGAAGGTAAACCCTACATAACAGTCAATGGGAATCCCTATTCTTGTCTTTCTGATACCTTATGGATAGGAACTTAAATTAATATTCCAGGTATCCATGGATCTTATAGGCCAGTGCTATCACTGAAATACCATACATACTGAACCAAGGTTTAAGTACTGGTAGAGACAGGCAGCTTAGTCATAGACGGCCTGGATAGAAGTAGCGACACTCAAACCGCCTAGCTTTAGTCAGAGACAGACAATCCGGATAAAAGAAGATCAAGTCAGACGGCTTGGTTGCCTTTAACTTTTTGCACACCTTAGATGTACAGTAGATAGGCAGACAGCCTGGATATAAGCAGACAGGTAAACAGGAGCTTGGGATTAGAGAAGAGACAGGAAGGGAGGGACGTGCTACATCACAGAAAATATCCTCAAAAGGTAGAAATTCAAGATAATTAAAGTAACAGACAGAAAGTCAGCCAGACCCCTGCGAGACCCCCTTTTATAAGCTTCTGTCAGTCGCAAACAGGGATGGAACCTTTCAAAAGATGAAAAATGTCATCGATGTAGCGCCATCTCATACACAACCAACCGAGCTTCTGAGATAAATACCCCAAATATCGATCATTTTACTATGCAGCCAATGGAAAATAATATTCACGGAGAGAAAAGAGTAACTAACATTAATTTGTAAAATGTTACATTTTTATTTTTTTGTCATGTAGCCACCAAAAAAAAAAACAAACTAAAAAATTGCAAGTTCTTCAGGAAGATCCTTGATGACTATACCAGTCAATGCATCAGAGCGAGTTAGTATATAGGGTGGTTTAGAGGGCTTTTTATAGGGTTTTTGGATAAATTGGCTGGGGACAGGTTTCTCCTGTTGACTTCAATAAGAGGATATTGCAGGAGAGCGATCTTAACTTTGCATCAGTGGTTCCCAGCCTGCGACTCTGCGGCTGTTGTGAAGTTACTACTCTCAGATTGCCGCTGTCAGGTCCTACTAAGGGTTGTAGTCCCTGGAGAGTCACAGGTTGGAGACCACTGATTAAGGCCGGACGCAAGCCGGAACTATAGGCAAATGTTACCATGCCCTAATTCCACCCGGGTCAATATGTGGGTTTATTCTATTGCATGCATTATTCTTACTGCAGTCGGTTGCTACCTGCAAATATCCGATACATCCAAGAAAGTTTAGAGTCTGCTGATCATCCCGTATCTCCAAGTCAGAAGCGGGTGTCTCCAGACCCAAGTGGAACAACTAGACTCAATGACAGCTAATACAGAGTCAGCAGTGAACAATGGCCGTACTGCAAGGTTTTGATCTTACGGCATCTTTATCCCTTCTTACTTCTGTCTTATTCTTCTTTATGAGCCATCTATCTTTTCCAGGGTCCTTTCCCCCCAGGATATCCTCTTATCTGCCTTCATCTCCTGCAAGTGCCCCCTCTGTGCCCTGTCTCCTTGTCTCCAGGCTCATTCTTCTATCTAACTTTTCCTTAAGTCTTATAATATCCCCTAAGACTTTCTGGATGCCCATTTTCTCTTCACCTCTCTCCTTTTTGCCCCTTCCCTTTGTCTGACCCCGTTGATGGTGTCTTGTTTACCCATCTTTTGTATAATACCCTATGACATTTCCCTATCTGTCATCTCCTTCGGTGCCTCTTTTTGACTTGCTGTTCTCTTTTTTTGGCCCCTCTTTCACTTTACTTCTTCAGCATCTCCCTCTTATGGTCCAAAACTAATCCTTAAGAACTTAAGTTTCTCCATCAACTTCTATCTCCTTGTCGTAATAGCCATTTCTTATTTAAAAGATATAGTAGAGCTGAGTTTGTCACTTGGGACGTCTCATGCGTTGTCTCTAGTTCTACTGCAGGTAGACCTTCTGTATTACTATCTCTTACCTTAAGTATTACATAGGACTGCAGGTAGACCTTCTGTATCACTAGATCTTACTTTAGCATTACATAGGACTGCACATAGACCTTCTGCATTACTTCGCCTTATGCCTAATATTACATAGGACTGCAGGTAGACCTTCTGCATTACTTTACCTTATATTACATGGGACTGCCGGTATACGTACTGCATTGCCAAAAGTCATAGAGATATTATGGCAAAAAGATACACTTCTACAGCAAATTTAACTCTGCTACATCTGTTCATTAATTTTAGACTGTCACCTCTCATCTTAAACCTACCTGACTCTGGAGCGGGAGCTTCTCGGTAATGTCCATAGGAGCGGTATCCACCTCCATACTGATAGTCGTCTTTGGGCATAAAGCCTTCCGATCCCACCAGCCCACCCAGGTTGAACTGGGGATGATGGTGGTAGTTGTACGGATTGAGCGACTGAGAATACGCCTGGCTCTGGTAGTATTCGTGTTGGCTGGGAGCCATCGGACCACTGTAGTAGCCCATGTCCGTGGCAGTGGACTCAGGTAAGGTGGGCGAGTCCTTGGAGTGGCAACTCAAAGAGGTGCTCAGGTCAGTTAATACGGCCATCTTCTTCTCATAGGTCCCACTCATGTTATGTAAAGAAGATGCGAGATCCAACAGACCTTCACACGCACATCCCTGCTGAGCCGCACGCACTGCGCTCACTACAATAAAACCAAACCAAAGCTCCACAGACCAGTTCTACTCCATAATTATAGGGTAGAGAAGGGAGGGTCTCGCATTCCTATTGGCTCCAGGAGGAAAGCCTTCCAGGCAAAACAGATTTCTAAACCAGCTCTATATTTATGGCTCGACTTCATGTCAGTGCAAAAAGGAAAAAAACACACAAATACACACGGAATATATATATACACAGGCATATATACCGGAACTAATGTGGCAGCCTGCAGGGGGGGGCAGAACAGCAAACTTCTGTCAAAGTACACAAACTATCCACAAGTATGTAGCAGAGCTGAAGCTGGTGACTGTTTCTTCTGGGCTTTATAGAAAGTTGTGGTTTATTTGTAATCCTATGTAATATTAACATGCAGCACCGACTCGGCTCTGCTACATCGTTGCACAGGCTATGGAAGACATACACACATAAAAACATATATATATATATATATATATATATATATATATATATATATATATATATATATATATTATCACACAGATAGATACACACAAAGTGAAAATCCGTTGACAGCGCGAAAAACGTAAAAAAACGCACGCCTTTTAAGCATATCTTTACGCTTGCAAATCACATTTACGCGATATACATTTTAGCACGCCTTTTTGACGTGTACGTTTTTACTGTCGTCTTGCAGTTCAGTACAGGAGAAGCTGGGAATTCTAGGTCTTTTATGGTAGGGCGTGTGCCGAGAGCTCTGGAAAACTATATACGTGAGGCTTATACAAACCCCTGCGTTACCCATGGACCGCAATGCAAAAAAATAATACTTTTTGAATCCGCTTTTTTTGTGTGTGTGACAGAAAAGAGGTGTTAACTACGCTTTCGGATTTCACGAAAAAAATGCACGGAAATGGGTTATTTTGGTAAACGTATGCATTGCTTGCCCATGGTTCACCCGTTATAGACTATGGGTCAGTGCAACGGTACGTTTTCATCCGTTTTTTGAAGTAAAAACACGCGGGTACCCTGGATGACCATGTGACAGGGTGCACGGGCTCTGAGCGAGCCTTTACACTTGTGAAAGTATCGTGCGTTTTTTGAGTGATGCCAGAGTTAGTGAAAATGCAGAATTACGAAGCCGATGATTCTCAATGGCTTTCTTCATATTTGCGATGTTGCGAGAAAAAAAAATGGCAGCATGTCCTTCCTTTCTGCGTTTTGCAGGTTTTTTTTATCTCCCATGTTTTCCTATGGAGCCTCCTTTTTATCGGATTGCAATGCACGAACTTGCGATTGTCGTGCGATGCGATGCATGTTTAACATCTGAAAGTCCTATTGACTGAAGTTGCGGTGATGTTTTTTTGCGAGCTCTGACGCTGCTTTTTCTCACAAAAAAGTTGTGATTTTGCCGCGTTTTTCTTACAGTGATATTGCGATCGCCAGTGCGAAGGAGCCCTTAATCCGTCGTTTGCTAATATAGACTACTGTTTCACAAACTCCAGTCCTCACAATCCCTCACAATCCAGTCCTGAAGACTGGGGTTGGGGATCCTGAGGAATGGAGTTGGGGATCCTGAGGAGTGGAGTTGGGGGTCCTGAGGATCGGAGTTGGGGATCCTGAGGACTGGAGTTGGGGATCCTGAGGACTGGAGTTGGGGGTCCTGAGGACCGGAGTTGGGGATCCTGAAGAGTGGAGTTGGGGATCCTGAGGACCGGAGTTGGGGATCCTGAGGACCGGAGTTGGGGATCCTGAGGAGTGGAGTTGGGGGTCCTGAGGACCGGAGTTGGGGATCCTGAGGAGTGGAGTTGGGGGATCCTGAGGAGTGAAGTTGGGGATCCTGAGGACCGGAGTTGGGGATCCTGAGGAGTGGAGTTGGGGGTCCTGAGGACCGGAGTTGGGGATCCTGAGGACTGGAGTTGGGGATCTGGAGGCCCAGAGTTGGGGATCCTGAGGACTGGAGTTGGGGGTCCTGAGGTCCGGAGTTGGGGATCCTGAGGACTGGAGTTGGGGATCTGGAGGCCCAGAGTTGGGGATCCTGAGGACTGGAGTTGGGGGTCCTGAGGACCGGAGTTGGGGATCCTGAAGAGTGGAGTTGGGGATCCTGAGGACCGGAGTTGGGGGTCCTGAGGACCGGAGTTGGGGATCCTGAGGAGTGGAGTTGGGGGTCCTGAGGACCGGAGTTGGAGGTCCTGAGGACCGGAGTTGGGGATCCTGAGGAGTGGAGTTGGGGATCCTGAGGAGTGAAGTTGGGGATCCTGAGGACCGGAGTTGGGGATCCTGAGGAGTGGAGTTGGGGCTCCTGAGGACCGGAGTTGGGGATCCTGAGGACTGGAGTTGGGGATCTGGAGGCCCAGAGTTGGGGATCCTGAGGACTGGAGTTGGGGGTCCTGAGGACCGGAGTTGGGGATCCTGAGGACTGGAGTTGGGGATCTGGAGGCCCAGAGTTGGGGATCCTGAGGACTGGAGTTGGGGGTCCTGAGGACCGGAGTTGGGGATCCTGAGGACTGGAGTTGGGGATCCTGAGGACTGGAGTTGGGGGTCCTGAGGACTGGAGTTGAGGATCCTGAGGACTGGAGTTGAGGATCCTGAGGACTGGAGTTGGGAATGACTGTTCTACATATTCTGATATAATTTGGCGCCTGCTTACAGCACAGAACAGCAAGGTGGGTCCATTTATACGGGTAAATCATGGTAATGAGTGAGGGCTGATGATGATAATGTTGGTTAGCGCTCGTTAATACTATATACACGGGCCGACGATTCGCAGTATGAGGTGAACGATTGTTACTATTATCATTCATCCCCATACAGTTATCATTGATTGGTGGCTTATCCCCCTGTTCACAAGGGCAGATGTGCCGCTGACCAACGAGGGTTTTAGTGCTCGCATTACCATGATGGTCGGACGGCGAACGAGCGAACGCCCCCTCATTTACATGGCCGGATATTGCAGAAGAACATTCAGGGGAACATTTAGGTCTGATAATCGGGCTTTGTAAAAAGAGGCAGTTGTAATCTGACTATATATTAGGGCGACTTCACACGAACGTACCTGCAGCTACGCTCGCCGCTACAGAGCATAGTTGCGCATGAATCGGGTTTTTTCATTTCTCCTTGACCTTTTTAAACACGGCGCCGTAGCGCGCGGGATTGAAAAAAAACTGCAGGAAAGACACGGCAAGTCCTATCTTCTCTCTCCCCTACAGGTGAGAATACGAAACCATGATACGGGCGTGAGAACGAAATCATTGAAATCAGTGATTTAGTTTTTTCCCATTATGCGGCCATGATTATCACGGCCACATACTAGGACAGGAACATGTCCGTGTGATGAAGACCTTGGGCTAACTTCACAGGGGTGAGCACGATATCAGACCGCGAATCACGGCCCGATACGGCGCTCACCAACATGCGATTTTTCCCTGTGGATGTGAGGCATTTTTATATCTAAACCGCCTCGCATCACTTCGAGGAAGTAGCGATCCTCCGCCACGGCTGTCAGCCATGACGAGAAAGGGACGCAGAGTTTCTCCCATTGTTTCCAAACATCGCACTGCGCGCAGCTTGGAAACAATGGAAGGAGCGACGTGAGGGCGCGCCCAAAGTTAGGACATGCTGCGATTTGTTTCCTGCGTCGCTATAGTCACTTGTGTGTGACCCTATGATAATCTGAACTGTGGTTCACACACTGCCACCATGACCCTAATACGCAGAGGCCGCGCCCGGGCAGCCTGGTTATACATCGTCAGCTCGTTCAGTCGTTCGCATTCGCCGTATAAATGACTGATGGAGGCGAATCCTGCTGGTGACCTGCGAATGTAACGCCATCTGTAACGAGTCCATATCCCGGATCAGTATGCCGGACGCGTTACAAGACGCTCGTCTGTAAATAGCCTGAGGGGACGTCCATCTGGGACGGAAGAATCTGCGGCACATTCATAGCAAAATGTACAAGTGTAACCCGTGGATTTGTTGTGGGCTTCACTCCGCTACATCGGGTCGTTTTCATACGCACGAGATTTGCACGTTGCGAGGCGCACAGATCTTGCATAAATGTGAACCCCATTCTTTAGAATGCAGTCGTATACATGGGCATTTTTTTTCCTGCATCGCAACGCGGTAAAAAAAAATCACGACACGTCCTATCTCTGGGCGAGGGCGATGCAAGGTCTCCCATGGGAAACAATGGGGGACACTCTGCAATCCCCCAAAGTGATGAGAGACAGTTTTGATGTAAAAATGCCTCACTTCCTCAGCAAAATCACATGCTGGCGAGAGCGTGATATCGGGCCGTGATTCACAGCGCCATATCATACTCGCCAGTGTAAAATTAGCCTCAAGGTCAGCTTCACAAGAGCGTAAGCATATTTACACGCGCATTTGCGTGATGGTGCGTTGCGTTTTTGCGTGTGTGTATGTATTTAACTGTATTTTTTGCACACATGCCCTGCGAAATGTTGCGCACAAAAAAAACACCAGCATGCAAACATTGATTTCAATGGGCAATTAAAGGGGTTTTCCGGGGAAATACTACTGGTGACCCATCATCAGGATAGCTCATCAATAGTTGATCAGCCAGGGCCCGACGCTCAGGACCCCGACCGATCAGCTGTGCAGGCGTATGCTGTCAGCGCCGCAAATACACTGTGTAGTGGCCGGCGCTTGTAACTGCAGGCACGACTCTCATTGAAATCAATGGGAGCTGTGCCTGCAGTTACAAGCAACAGCCACTATACAGAGGTCGGAAGTGCGTCAGACCCCGGGCAATCAACTATTGATGACCTATCCTGATGATGTCATCAATACTATTTCCCTGGAAAACCCCTTTAAATTTAATTTGTTTATTATGCGCTATTTTGGTGCACAATACGCATAAAAACATTATATGCTTCTGTTTTTTTTTGGCGAGAATGAAATGCGCACGCAAAATCCACTCATGAACAAACCCTTTGAAAACCCTGGATCTTATTCACTACATATAAAATACAGAAAATTTGCATGTGCAGCGCAAATACGCCCATGTGAATAAGCGCTAAGGGTATATTCCCACATACAGCAATTATTGGGGGTTTCTATGTATTTCACTGGAAAAGAACCAAAAATGCAGTACCTGATAAGGTACAGAGCAGGCACGATCACTGCTAAGCAGGCACAATCGCCATAACACCTGCACAATGGCCGTAGGTCGGCACAATGGCCGCAGGGTCGACACATGGGCTGTAGGGTCAGCACAATGGCCGTAGGGTTGGCACATGGGCTGTAGGGTCGGCACAATGGCCATAGGGTCAGCACAATGGCCGTAGGGTCCGCACAATGGCCGTAGGGTCGGCACATGGGTTGTAGGGTCGGCACATGGGTTGTAGGGTCGGCACAATGGTCGTAGGGTTGGCACAATGGCCGTAGGGTCAGCACAATAGCTGTAGGGTCGACACATGGGCCGTAGGGTCGGCACAATGGCCGTAGGGTCGGCACATGGGCTCTAGGGTCGACACAATGGCCATAGGGTCGGCACAATGGCCGTAGGGACGGCACAATGGCCGTAGGGTAGGCACAATGGCTGTAGAACCTAACAATATGCAGCAAGCCAGACTATAAACCAGAGGAGCTAGACTGTCCACTGCAGACTTATATGCAGAAACCCACTCAACCAGCCCAGATTGGGGAGGAGCGACTGCAGACAACTAAATCTGCAATGTGAACGATACCACAGAAGCCAATAGATGAGTGCGTCCCACAATACAGGATTACAGCTCACACTGACATAGCAGTGGGTTGCCCCGTATCTCAACAGTGGGGCACAGTGGCTGACATCTTGGGCTCCCCCAGAAGTCTATAGCAAACTGCATAAAGGAAATATTGATGCACACTAATAAATGTGGGTGTTAGTTCTGTATTTTGGCCAAGACGCATAAGCTGATGGGCAGACGGCAAGGCCACGACGCGTCCGTCAGAACCTACACTATCTCACTGTAAAGTTGTTCCCACATCCAGTAATTATTGGGGGTTTCTATGTATAATTTCCACACCCAAAAATGATGTGGGTTTCAGCCTGGCACACCGAGATGCCGCTTGTGCCCCTTGATACATTTGTTGCTCTTACGCTGGTGCAGACGTTACTTAGACTGCAGTGTAATATGCCCCAATGTACCCGTCTGCACTGAGCAGAAGAGCTTACAGTCTAATTTGCCTATTTGAAATATGGGCAATACTGGAAGTAATTTAAGAAAATAATGGCACCGGAATATTAGGAGGAACCGCAGCGGATACGACTGCAGAACGACAGCGCTGTGTTGTGTGGGTATAGCGGTCTCTCTATGGCTCTGCTGCCCTCTAGTGGTACAAGTATATGATAACAGAATATAGTGATAAGGAGTACAGATAGTCCCCAACTTGCGAACTTTCGCCAGTTATGAACAGTCTGTCCTGCACAGTATGATGTAATGCTATGGCATGGAACGGACAGGCTTCTATCAAACCTGTCCGGTCAGATCGCGGGACACTGTGCGGTTGCTAGGCAGCCGGGGGCCTTCTGGAAGACCCTAGGGCTGCCTATGCAGAGCGCCTATCAAGTCGTGCGCTTGATAGGCACTCTGCATAGGCAGCCCTGGGGCCTTTCAGAAGGCCCCCGGCTGCCTGGCAACCACACAACGTCCCGCCGTGGACACTGTACGGGCCCCCTGAACGTTGGGTGCCGGCTATTTCTTACAGCCGTCACCCGGCGGCAGCAGTCCCGACGAGCCGCGCCGCTCGTTGGAACTATTAACACTTTAAATACCGCTGTTAGAGATATTAACCCTTTGCAATCCTATTTTAGATTCAGGGTTTCCTAGGGGGCTTTCTCGTTCTGCCATTATACAATGGCGCCATCTGCTGGCTAGAGCCAGTACTGCGTGGGTGGGACATGCTGGAGAGTCCCCAACAACAGAGCGGCCAGTAATCTACAGTAAGAATACCCTGCCGGACGTCTTCTGACATGGGAGCTGTACAGCCTTCAATCAGAATGTCTTCAGACGTCAGACAGTGGATTGGAAAGGGTTAATTGTCCGATAATAACAATAGTTCTAATGATGTTTATTTCAGTGACACATTACAATCAGCGGAAGCAGTAAGCGCCTTTTCACACGAGTGTTTTGCTCTCCGTTTTGCTATTCTGTCATGGGGACAGTGAGGGTGCCTTCGCACTTACGATAAAATCACATGACTTATGTGCGATGCCAGAGTGAGTGAAAACGCAGAATTATGAAACCAACGATTTTCAAGGGTTTCATCCCCATTTGCGATGTGGAGCGGAAAAAATCGCGGCACGTCCTATCTTTCAGCGTTTTGTGTTTTTTTTTACTTCCCATGTTTCCTTATGAAGTTTCCTTTCTATCGCATCACAACGCGATTTCCATGCGATGCATTTTACCATTAGAGACTCCAATGGATTTTCGCACAGGCCGCAGCGATGCGCAATTTCTCACAAGAAAAAGCATTGCTGATGCTCAAAATTCGCCTGAACAAAGCTGCGATTTTGCTGCGACTTTCTTGAGGCGATATGGCAATCGCAAGTGTGAAGGAGCCCTAAAACGGAAGCCTATAGTGATGTATTGAAGCGGAAGGACTTCAGTTTCAATCCGTTTCTGCATTTTCTATCGCCGTTCCGTTTTTTACATCGGATTCTAAGCATCAAATTCTCGCTTTTGTTTCCAGTTTTGGAAACGGAACACAGATGGATCCTTTTTTCTAAGGCTTTGTAGTCAATGGAGGATGGATGGAGCCTGACTGCAATCTGCTTTCATTTTGAGTGTTGCCTTTTTAATGACTGTGGCTCAGTGGTTAGCGCGGTTGCCTTGCAGTGCTGGGGTTCTAGGTTCAAACCTCTTCAAGGGCAACATCAACTTTGTAAAGTTCCATACAGACATCAACTTTGGTCAGATTTGAACAATTCCAGCACTGCAAGGCAGCTGAGCTAACCACTGAGCCACCATGCTTGTTCCTTCAGTGCTAGAGAAATGGAAGAGCAAGACGAATAGACACATAAAAACCAATACAGACATCACCCTTGGTCAGACTGGAACCCACAATTCCAGCACTGCAAGGTAACAGTGCTAACCAATGAGCCACCATGCTTGTGAAGAAAGAGAAAAATGAACACAATGAGATCACACAAGCTCCATGCAGATGTTGTCCATAGTCAGACATGCCACCCGGTGATACAAGGTGTGGTGGCTCAGCCATTAGCACTGCTACCTTGCAGTAATGGACCAAGGGTGATGTCTGTATGGAGTTTTTCGAAGTTGATGAGATGGGAACCTAGGACCCCAGCGCTGCTAACCACTGAGCCACATTCATTGAAGAGGTGGCATGGCCATTTTTTAAATACTCAAAAACAAATGTAAGCAGAATGCTTTACGGATGTTTTCAGATTTCCATTTTTAATAAAGCTGGATCAGTCAAAAAACCGCGAGTATGAATGTAGCTTAAATGTACCAAATGACAAATAAAAGGAGTATCAATAAATAATGAAATAAAGGAAAAAAAGACTTCAATAATATACAAGCTACACCGTATTGTTCCATAATATCCGTATAATGTACAGCTGGTTGTGACAACTTGTAAGAGCATTGACAGTAGTTACATCATGCTGTAGTTGCCATATAGTACTTGCCTATCTGTTGCCACTTATACATGAGCGCCACCTTGTGGAGCATTTTATATAACATGTAGTTCACCAACCTGTATGTAGGTCTATATGACAAGGCATTTTGCATTGAGGTGACTGTAAATAATATTTGCATAATCACATTTTTATATGAGAACTAGAGATGAGCAAATCAAACCTGTTGAACCCAAATCGGGTCATCCTGTGGTTCGACGAGAACCTGAGCCTCAGGCCGTTCATTTCATCCAACCCAGAAGTTAATTAAAACACGCTGGTCGACACTTCTGTACACATCCGCAGTACAGAAAAAAGAAGACACGGACAGGAATGTGTGGTCGCCGGCCGCGTCGAATTCTGCTGCAGGCTTCTGCATGCGGAATCCGACCCACCCGTGGACATGAGGCCTAAGCCACCACAATTCTTTTTCCTTTTCCCAAGGAGGAAAACAGCAAAAATATGTAATGCAAACTCCATACAGATGTTGTCCTTGGTCAGATTTGAGCCTTGGACTCCAGCACTGCAAGGCAACAGCACAAACCCCTGAGCCACCACACTTATTTTTCCTTCTCGGGAGGAGATGAAGGAGAAGGACAACAAGAAGAAACACAAACAGAACATACAAACTCCCTACAGGTGTTGCCCTCAGTGAGATTTGAACCTAAGCCTCCAACACTGCAAGGCAACAGTGCTAACCCCTGAGCCACCACACTCCTCACTGTGGACATCTTGAATAAATATGTACCACAGATTAGTCCTTAAAGTATGGATACCCAAAAATAACTGCATAAAGAAAAAACAACCGCACTGCGCAAATACACGCTAAGGGCTCCTTCCCACAAGTGTATGCACATTTGTGCGTGCCTCAGCGCAATGTATTTGTGGAACGAACAATACTTTGTTGCACACGTATCGCGCATCCCAACGTACTTTTCTGCCCGCAGGGCATCTTCACTCCAGCTTGAAATGGCTAATTCGTCTAATAAGTTCCAGGCGTGTATTTTCCAGCGGAATTACGCAGTGTATCCCGCATCTCCTTATGTATTGCGCGATCATTTGCATCATTTGCACACCCCATTGACTTCTATGGGGGGTATAGGTGCGCAAATGCGCAGAAATGTAAAGCGTGCTGCGAGTTTTTTGTGCGACTGAAATGCGAGCGCAAAATACGGAAATGTGAACAAACCCAATGAAATCAATGAGTTCCCTTCTCTGTGTATTGCACACAAATATGGCCGTATGAAGGAGCCTTTAGTTGGTTCCATAAATCATGATGTTGGGACCATCAGCTGCACGGCTGTATGTATGTTGGACGGCGTGCACACGCCTATCCCCGTGCTGCGCAATCTCCACAGACCATAAAATAGCAATATTTGCAGATGATACAAAATTATCCAAGATAATTAATACAACGGAGGACAATGTGCGGCTACAAATGGACCTGGACAAGCTGGGGGCTTGGGTAGAAAAATGGCAAATGAAGTTCAATGTTGATAAATGTAAGACTATGCACGTGGGCAGGAGAAACGGATGTCACCAATATACACTAAATGGGGTACAGCTAGGGAAAAGTGATATGGAAAAAGACCTGGGGGTACTAGTGGATAGTAGACTTAACTGGAGCAACCAATGCCAGTCAGCTGCTGCAAAAGCTAATAAAGCCTTGGGGTGCATTAAAAGAGGTATAGGGGCGAGGGAGGAGAACATTATCCTCCGACTATATAAGGCACTTGTCAGGCCTCACATGGAATACTGCGTACAGTTCTGGACACCGGTGCTCAGGAAAGATGTTACAGTACTGGAGGGGTTCAAAGAAGGGCAACTAAACTAATACATGGAATGACGGGACTGGAATACCCCGAGAGGCATCAAAATTGGGATTGATAACCCTGAAAAAAAGACAGTTGAGGGGCGACCAAATAACTATGTATAAATACATGAGGGGACAATGCAAGGATCTCTCCCATGATCTGTTTATACCCAGGACTGAGATGGTAACAAGAGGACATCCGCTACAACTGCCTGAGGACATGGTGATGGCAAAATCCATAGAGGAGTGTAAGAGGGACTAGATGTCTTTCTAGAGCGGAAGGATATTACAGGATATAGACATTAGGTGACCAGCGGGGTTGTAGTTCCGGGTCTTACAGACAGGTAGGAATTATTAGGTTGATCCAGGGATTATTCTGATAGCCATTATGGAGTCAGGAAGGAATTTTCCCCCAAATGGGCTAATTGGCTTCTACCTCTTTGGGTTTTTGCCTTCCTCTGGATCAATTAGGAGGATGAAACAGGCTGAACTGGATGGACATTGTCTTCATTCAGCCTAACATACTATGTTACTATGTTACATGTGATAATAGGGATAGGGCGAGCAGCAAGCAGTCAGTATAATGATGGTGTGTGCGGTCCGTGGATTACACAGGCAGCACATGGCCCAAAAATGGGCCCTTAGTCAGGGGTGTACATACTATAGACTGTGTGACTGCTATGTGGCCCTTGGAGAGAGGGCCACATAGGGCCCTAGCTCTGATTGCACCATCCCTTTTGCTACTGCTCCAAAGAGGAACTGCATTCTTAGAAAAACATGGAGGTGGTGAATTGGCTGGCCTAAGAGTCATTTTAACCCTTTAGTGACGCGGCCTATTTTGGTCTTAAGAATGTAACAATTTTTGGGGATTTTCATCCCCACTTTCCAAAAGCCATATTTTTTATTTTTCCGTTGACATGGCCGTATGAGGACTTGTTTTTGGTACTATTTTTTGGATGTAAGTCTTGTATAACTGTTATTATAACTTTGCTATTTTTTTTTTTTTTTACAGCATTAACCATATGACATAAATGATAAATCCTTCCGGTGGGCCGGTCCGATTACAACAATACCAAAATTATATATTTTTTTAGATTTTTCCACTTGCACAAATAAAACCTTTATTTGCAAATTATTCTGTGGGCACCTCTTACCAGTCAGGATGTAAATTTACATCCTGGGGCAAGAAGGGGTTAACGGTAAACAGTAAACAAACACCAGATTCTCATGTCCTAGGTGGCAAATTTGGATACCATAATAGAGGGTCCATTTGTTTTTTCGCTATAGGGACCAATCTATTATGTGTATGCCACTGCCATTAATCTTCTATATGCAGGTGCAGCGTCAGAGCGGGGTGCGCCAATGTGGAGGAGACAACGGGGAAGCAAGATGAATGTCACGGGTGGCTCTGTGATCTCTCCGGGCAATGGCGGCAAAGGTTCCTGACTCGGTTGCTTCACAGTGGCAAAAAGGGTTTACAGTCTATGAATACTAACGGTGGTTTGTCACGTGACGCCAGTACCTCATCCGGGACTCCCAAGAGTTAATGATGGAATAACTGACACGAGTCATGGTAGCTTTGATTAGTAAATTGGAGGTACTCAGTTTTACTTCAGCTCAGTTTTGTGATTATAACAAGGTAAACAATGGCAGCCTTGCAGCAATGGCAGAGATATTACTTTGAAGCAAATGACATGTTTATCTGCAGTTGAATTCAGTATAGCACAAGTTAATCTTTCACACTCTCTTTCTCTATTTGGCTCTAAAGGCAACTCGGTAGAATTCCCACAGTCCTAGTTATCTGTTAGGGTTTCACTAGAAGATTATAAGGCAGATAATGAAGCTGATTTTAAGATGGGCCTCTTTCACTTTCTCTGTCTTTGACTTCACCAGGTTTTATGTAACTCACTGTTTAGTAGATCGGTCCCAACCTTTCTCCTCCACACTGCTGTTGATTAGGAAGTTTGTAAATCCTATCTTCCCACTTCTGAACACGTTATCTCTGCTCACACTGCGGAGCTCCTCCTGCACGTCCTCCTCCTCCGACTGCCTCCTCCCGACTCTCTCACTGTTCTCCTCTTAACTCCTCCTTCACTTCCTGTCTTAACTCTAGCACTTTCTATCTACACCTCCCCCTAACATCCTGCCTCACCCTGATATTTTCCCACTCTGGACTATCACACCATCCCCCTCCACCAATCAGAGGTAGCATGACAAGCAGCCAATAAGCAGCCAGTTGTTGCCAAGCAGTTAGCTTTGAGAAGAAAGGGGAAAATAGTGTTTTACCTTCATGCCTCCTAGGAGCCGACAGCTAGATGTTACAGGACAAATGATTGTGTGGCTATACCGGACGACCTTCTGGGCCACTACACAGGTGCATGTGCCTTTTTTTATGTCCATGTTGCATCTGTCTGTTATCTGTTTTTCACACGCGCCAAAAACTAAATAAAACAGGAAGGCCCACGTACTGTCAGTTTTGTCACAACTCACAGAAAACAGGATGCACGAAAAACCCTGTAGTGATCACGGATGCTAATTCATGGTCAGTGCATTTTTTCCCCCATCACATACAACATTCTGTGATTTTTTTTTAACTTTACATACAATAGTGATCCGCCTAAAAAAATAGCACGCCTGAACACACCAATGTAATTTAGTAAGTCCAACGCATTAGAAAACTTGTGTAAATATTGTGAGACACGGAAGGGGTTTATTGTGGATGGTCGGTATGTTTCACCTTGGTTCAGAGCTTATGCCCAGTGGGTATGAAGGGAGTTCGTGTCTCACTGCATGGGACACGGGGAAAGACCAGGGATGCAATATGATCTCCAGCAAAAGTAGTTGCTGGAGATGTTTTGTAAAACATGTTTGGGCCAGTTTTTTTGGAACGGATGGCAGGCTTGGGAGTGGGGCTGTCCGTTCCACCCCCTCCACTCCAGGTCTTATTAGGGGGAGGCAAGCTCCCCAGGTGTAGAGGCTGGGTGATTAACCGAGTCCATAAAGTCTGCAGCTATGCAGACAGGGAAGAGGCTGGGTGCAGCTAGGCATGCTGGAAGCTGCTGGTCTCAAGGGACACGCTATCCCTAAGGTTGGCTTCACACGGCCGTGACGGGCTCGGCGCCCCACAGAGACCCCAATACTTATCTGCAGATCCGGCGTCCTACGTCCCGCAGGACACTTCGGCGTGACGTGCCGCAGCTACGCGCCGGCTGCGTCATATGACGCAGCGGTGGTAGGCGTGGAAGCGGTTTCACACTATCTTTCGCTGTGCTACAGCGGAAGATAGCGTGATGGACGGCTTCCATTGACTGCAATGGAAGCCATCCGCGTGTACACCCGTGGAAAATAGAACATGCCGCGGGTGAGGACGGGTGATTTCATGGTGCGCAATTCCGCACTGTGAGCACTGAGCTATTAGGTTCAATAGAGCCTAATAGCTGCGGGCAACGTGGCGGAAATCCGTCCGTGGGAAGGAGCCCTAACCCAGAGTAAACTGGACTATGTTCAAGTGTATAGTTTTCGTGCGGCTGCAGCGAGCTGTATGTATAGTTAGGGAAGGACTTTGTTTAGTTAGTGCTGGAGAAGCAGGATTTTGTTTATGCCTGAAGTTATGGCTGTGTTTTGTTTATTTTTCATGTTTTTTTTAAATAAACGCAGGCCGAGCCTGTATGCACTCTAAGGCCGCCTGCAGACGAGCGGGTCGGATCCCGCAGCGAGAATTCTCGCCGCGCGATCCGACCCGAGCGCCTGCAGGGACGAGCGCGTACTCACCCGCGCCTGGCGGCCCCGGCTCTTTCATGTGCCGGCTGCCGCGCAGCCGGCGCATGCGCAGACCGGAGCCGGCGGCCAGGTGAGTGCGTGCCCCGCAGGAAATTAGAACATGCCGCGGTTTGTTTGCCGCGCGAGATTTCGCGCGGCCAAACTGCGGCCGTCTGCATAGGAGTGCGTATTTTAATGCACTCCTATGCAAACTTTCAGCGGCGGAAATCCCGCGGGAAATCCCGTGGCGGAATTTCCGCTCGTGTGCAGGCGGCCTAAGGCTCCCTGTCCACGCGCGTGGTTTTGCTGGCGGTAAATTGCCAGCTAATCACGCTGTCTGAAGCTTTCCATAGTGTTGCTATGGAAAGTGCCGCCACCCTGTCCACGAGCGGAGAATCACTGCGATTCTCCACTCGCGGCCAGCAATTTGCAGCATGCTGCGAATTGCAGCCATTCTCCGCGGTCAGCCTATCTGTCAGATAGGAGATCCGCCGCGGGATACCGCAACGCCCGTGGACAGGGGGCCTAACTGCTGTCTTGGTCTCTGACTGCTGTTCACACTGCAACCCCGCTCTCTACCTGAGCTAACTCTCCCACAATATATATATATATATATATATATATATGTGTGTGTGTATGTATATAATGTTTTATTTATTTACTACTTACTTTATGTCTACTTTTTATCTATATTTATTATGAAACATGAGTTTAGCATTTTACACATATTTACATGTATTTATGATATATTATTCTGCCCTAATACTGAACCTTGTTACGTGTTCCTCCGCCCCCTTCATACCGTCACACTTTGTGCTTCATACTTAACCCTTGATCTTCCACTTGTTTCCTATATTCGCTTTGTATCCCACACACCTTTTTCCCTATATCGCCTATTATAGTGTGTTATCCCCGCTTACCAGAAGAAGACGCTGATCCTCGAAACACGTTTTTTTATGCCAGTCCTTAACTTTTATACCATAAAGAATACCATTTACACTCTTATCACTACCCGTTAGTGGAGAGCTGCGCCTCACGCCACATCGTAGCCACCTCCCATACGCAGGGTCAGTCTGGCTGGCAAAACCTCCGCACGTCCATCACCAATATGTTACAGACATCTGTCTTCAGCCGACCAAAAACGCCACCATGGTGTTTCGCCACCTTTCTTTTTTTGTCAGGCTCCCGGCTGCCGTAAGAACGCATTAGTACCTTGCCATCACACTGCGGGGTGCCAACGGAAGACAGAAGGAGTCCCCTCCCTTGTCATCCGCTTACATGCTGCTGTAAGGGGTTAAACTGCCAGAATCTGAGGTTTCTTCTTTCCTGGCAGCTAGAACTGGAGCCTGGCTGTCAGTAGTCAGCCAAGCCACCCCCTAAAATATGTATGTGCAGGCTTAAAGCTTAATGGCTTCTACCCACTAGCGTTTTTTTTTTTTATCGCTGCGTTTTTTTCCATTGCACTTTCCAATGTTAAAATCGCAAGTTTGTGCTTTTGCGATGCGATTTTAATATTAGAAAGTCCAATTGAAAAAAAATGCAGCGATATCGCAGCGATAAAAAACCACTAGTGGGTAGAAGCTCTTAAGGTCAATAAAAAGGCGTATTGGCCGTCACTAAGTGGTTAAACAGGAATATGAAATTGATATTCTCATTGCTCGCTGCATTATTTTAAGATGCATCTAAATGCAGGTTTTGAAAACACGATAGAAAATAACTCCAGGATACAGAACAGTAATTCTATCTCTCACCAGCAGGGGCAGCAGAAGGTTAGTTGAGTCTCTATATACTTCACTTTGGAAGAACAAATTGTAACTAGTGCTTTACTCTCATCACACAGGTCCATGGCCTCTGGCAATTAAGGGGTTATATGAGGTGTTAGCATGATCATAGGCAACCTTCTCTACAAGGGCTCAGCGCCCCCTCTGGCAGTCTTGTATACCTGGTCCTAGCCGTCACAAGGATATGTCTATAGTTTTCAGCCTGGCAGTGCAGTCTTTATTTGGTAACGGCTTTTATACCCCGGTGAAATCAAGCCACGGTCTCTTTTATCTCCTTTCTCTCTAGTTGGCCGTTTTTCTCTTTTTTTTAGCCACTGACCACTCACAGATCCTTCACGGAATCCCCGTCAGCGTACATGCACAGGCCGCCGAACGTTTCTCTTTACTCACCGCTCTACTTTTTGCTCAGCCTTTATGGGCTCATGCCCACGAGCAAAGTGGAATACGCCCACGGATTTACGCCGCGAGAGTATTGCGAATCAAGACAAAAAAGTGCAGCGTGTGATCGCGTTTTTCCACGGTTTCACTTCCATTGAAGGAGCCCTCCCACAGTGAATCCGCGATAAAATAGAACATGCCGCGATTCTCACACGCTCGCGGAAATCCGCGGCACAAATCCACATGTGTGTTGGCAAGCAGAAAGCTATTAGTTGCAATAGACCTTTGCCACTGCGGAATTCACAAGCGGATTTCCACTGTGGGAAACGCGATGCCAATCCGTCCGTGGGCATTCACCTTATCTCTTTCTCTCAGCACAGTAGTGGCCTCCTTCTCTTTGCTCTCCATGTCTCACTTCTTTCTCTCTCTTCATCTGCGCAGCGCCTGCTGCACAGACCTTTACAACCTCTCTGAAGGTTGGCCTCTGCCACTTTAAGGCCGGCAGCACACAGGCGGGTCAGATTCTGCATGCAATAGTATCAGCTGTATCCCGCTGTGAATCCCTGATAAGGTTCATCCTTCTCTTTCAGGATGCTGAAAGGCAGGCGATGAGCGACGGGATAACGAAAACGGCACGATGTAAGTGCAGTTACACACAATGATTATTGCTCAAAAGACGGCTTTTGAGCTAATTTTGAGCGATAATCGTTGTGTCTAAATGGGCCTTAAAGGGGTTTTGTCATTAAAAAAAAAATTATCTAAACTTACCTATTCCTTCCCTGTCTGTCTCCTTATCACATCTTCTCCTGGTTGAGCTTCTCCAGTGCCCCAGGTCTGCTCACTGCAGGCTGGGCCCAGCTTGTTATGAGGGTTGCTTATCACAAATTCCTTCCTGCTGGGTCAGTGAAGGTCACATCCCTGTGCTGTAGCTTCACTGCCTAGGAAGGAATTGTAATCTATTTCAGAGATAGCTCGTATGAGCAATCTCTGAAGAAGATAGGCAGTCCTCCTACTGGCCTGTGAGCTGTGACGTAATGTACATTGGAAGACTGCCAACCAAATGTACGTAACCTCACAGGAAGGAGAAGAATCAGGTAGCTGGAGGTGAAGTGACCCCCTGGACTGCTGGAGACAGGAGAAGATAAGGGAGGTGAAGATCTGCTAAGTAGACTGATGGGGGAGGAATAGATAAGTAGAGCATTTTTCTTTTTTAGTTACAGAACCCCTTTAAGTGAACCTGTGTGTTATAGTAACTTCTCCAAGATCTAATTGACAATCCAGCTACGTCTCTGGCTCTTCTCCCTGGGAGACAGTTTTCTCACTCCAAAAGCACAAGTGTTTCTCAAAGAAGTGAGAAAGAACTTAAGGGGGACAGAAAAATCTACAGAAGACTCTACAAACTGCAAACCCCTCCGTTCATGTGTCCACTATTAGAAAAACATCGAACTTAGAATTGTGCTCATGAAAGACCCCATGAAGAATGCTGCTGCTCTCCCCCCAAGTTTGCTCAAGACCACCTTAATGTTCTGCAATGCTAATGTGAAATGTTCTTTGGACAGATTAGACCGAGGTGTCAAACTAATTTTCACCACTTCAGCCTTGTCGCTTATTCACACGGGCGTATTTTTCATCAGTCTTTCGTGAGCCAAAACTAGAAGTGGAGAGAACGTACAATGGGAAGATTTGCATCTCTTCCTCATTTTGAACCCGCTCCTGGTTGTGGCTCACAAAATACTGATGATAAATACGCCCGTGTGAATAAGCCCCTATGGTTGCCTTCAAAGGGCGATTGTAAATGTAAGTCTGTGTACTAAGGGCTTGTTCACACAAGTGTATTTGCGCAGCGTACTACGCACGCAATTTTTGCAGGCATAATACGCAGGGAATAAAGCATATTGATTCCAATGGGCTCGTCTGCGTTGTTGTTTGTATGCACAGTGTATATAGGCACACACAAACATGCCGGAGCGGCCGACAAACGTGATGTACGGGATTTTCATTGCACAAATATACAGCATATTTGCTCAACCGAAATGTGCTTACACTTGTGTGAACGAGCCCTAACAGTGTCCACCATATTGGCCGCAGTAGTAACAGTGTCCAACAAAGTGGCCCCAGTACTAATAGTGACATCCAGTAGTAATAGTGACCTCCATAGTGGTTACATTAGTAACAGTGACCCTCATGATGATCCTAGTTGTCAAAGTGCCCCCCCATAGTGCTCCCCATAGTAATGGTGTCCCCTATATTAACCAATAATAATAAGTGACCCCCATAGTATTCCTAGTAGTAATAGTGACCTCCCTATTGGCCTCTGACCGGACAGTATCTCTACATACCGTATATATTCGAGTATTAGCCGAGTCAATAGGTTTTACCACAAAAAACTGGGAAAACTTAGTGACTCTATCTAGTATAAGCCGAGCTATACTCGAGTATATACTAAAAAAAAACAAACCTCCATACTCCCCTCCCGACCGGCGTCTGTGTCTGTGCGGCAAGCTGCTTGAATTCTCCCCGCTGTCCTCCCCCGCCGTCCTATCTGCTCGGCTCTGTCATCTCTGTCAGCGCTGTGATTGGATCGAACGCCAGCCAATCACAGCCATCACTCCATCATTCACAGCCAATCAGTGAATGTCATTCCCTGATTGGCTGTGAATGATTGAGCGCCGGCTGTGATTGGCTGGTGCTCGATCCAACCACAGCCCTTACTTACACAGCACTGATGGAGAGGGATGACAGAGCTGAGCAGAGAGGATGGCAGGGGACGACAGCGGGGAGAATTCAAGCAGCTCGCCGAAACCACTGCCGGGGACACAGACGCTGGCTGAGAGGTGAGTATGGAGGGTTTCTTAACCCTTCCCTGACTTGAGTATAAGCCAAGGGGAGATTTTTCAGCAGAAAAAAATGTGCTGAAAAACTCGGCTTATACTCCAGTATATACGGTATATTCCACTCATCTAGCCTGCAGGTTTGGTCAACAGTGCAGTCTGTGACCGCTGACCTCTTCCATCGGCGTCCGCACTGCGTACAGGTCGGTGCACATTGACGCCAGTTGGAGAGATCAGTGCTTAAACTGCACTACCATCACCAGACCAAACCTGCAGACATATTGGGTAGAATCCTGCCCATCGCTTCATTTTATGTGACCCGCACGGCTTGCAGGTCACATAAAATGAGGCGATGGGCAGGATTCGGCCCACGAGAATTGCCTTTGACACGTGTGGATTAGACAAAAGGGGAACTTTTTAGTGCAAATGTATAATGCTACATGTGGAGGAAACAGGCAAATGGGAAGATGGAACAATGCCTCTGTAGCGCCACCTATTATTAGGGAGTATTCGTGCAAGTCAATGTCAGATCTTTTAACAAGCCTTGTAACAATGACTGGAAATATGAGCCAAAGCCAGAGTCTTCTCCAGAAGGAAAAGATAACCAGGTACAGACAGACTGTTTCAGGGTTTTTGCCCTTCTTCAGTGTCCAGTAGGTTACTCGTTTGCTTGGGTGAGAAGCCTTGACGTGGATCAGGATGGGTATGTGATAGCACCCAAAAAACAGAACCCTGCACACCAATACCAAAACCTCATCCAACTGTGAAGCCTGGTGGAGGGAACATCATGACCTGGAGCTTCTTTGCTGCCCCAGGGCCCGGACACTTTGTGATCATTGAGGGAACAATGAATTCCAAGGTGCAGCAGAACATTTAATTACAGAATGTAAGGGCAGTAGTGATGAGCAAGCATACTGCCTAAGGGCAATTGCTCGAGCGAGCATTGCCCTTAGTGAGTACCTGCCCGCTCGAGAGAAATGGTTCGGGTGCCGGCGGCGGGCAGGGAGCTGCGGGGGAGAGCGGGGAGGAACGGAGAGGAGATCTCTCTCTCCCCCCGCTCCCCCCCTGCTGACTGCCGCAACTCACAGCTCCCCCGCGCCGGCACCCGAACCTTTTCTTTCGAGCGGGCAGGTACTCGCTAAGGGCAATGCTCGCTCGAGCAATTGCCCTTAGCGAGTATGCTCGCTCATCTCTAAAGGGCAGCCAATCAGAAGCTCAGGCTGAAGAGACCTTCAGTAATGTAGCAGAAGCGCCCAACAATCGTCCCAGCGATTATCCCTCCCATGCTTTTACACAGGAGTGATGATCATTCAGCCGATTGGATGGAATCGGCACGTGACGGGGCGGAGCTACACGGAGCCGGCATCCTGCACGAGAGGCTCCATAGAAGAAAGCAGAAGACCCGGACTGCGCAAGCGCGGCTAATTTGGCCATCAGAGGCCGAAAATTAGTCGGCACCATGGAGACGAGGACGCCAGCAACGGAACAGGTAAGTATAAAACTTTTTATAACTTCTGTATGGCTCATAATTAATGCACAATGTATATTACAAAGTGCATTAATATGGCCATACAGAAGTGTATAGACCCACTTGCTGCCGCGGGACAACCCCTTTAATCCTATAGAGATGTTTTGACCTGACCTGCACACAAGGCATCCCAGAAATATTGATGAACAGAAACATCCGCAGGGAGAAATGCAGTAAAATTCCTTTTCAACATTGTGCAAATCATATGTGCAGCTACGGGTGTAGTACCCCAGAGGTGGATACTGCATTACTTCTGTGTTGATTACCGTGTTAAATCAGGGTTAATATCATGCATGATAAATGTGAAGTGTTATGATGTTATGGTGTTCATATTTACCACTGAATTATGTGTACTGGTAATATTCTCCAATCCTGGGTGACTACAGGTCACAGAGCAACAGTCTGGGGCAGTGTTTAGCCATGTATCAGAGACAGAGACAGCCTGGGATTGAGTCATAGGTCCCCTCTGTAGACTAGGCTAGTGTGATAGTATAAAAAGGAATAGTGGGCGGTGTTAAGTCAGTCTTCCGAGCCTAGAGCCGAGTCTTAGCTTTAGAGAGGCTGGCAAGGAACCAGGAGAAAACCAGTGTGGTGGGAAGGAGAACATCTTAAGTGTGAGTATTAAAGACCAATTATTGTTTCAATGCAAGAGGAAATAGAAAATCAGCAGCACTCACCACTTTACCAAAACATATGGTGGAGTAAAAACTTGGTAAAGTAATCGCCTCTAAGGGACTGTATCCAAAAGTCCCCAATGGAAGTCCAAAGGATAATGTGAAGAAAGGCAGCACCAGATAAAGCGCAAGTAAATAAAGATAAAAAAGTAAATTTAAAAAATCTTTATTTTAACCCCTGGTCACAGCGCCAGCAGCAACGTTTCAACCCACAATGGGTCTTTTTCAAGCTGGTCACACAGAGAACATACATGGGGGAGTCCCTTATTACTGGGTCTGCCGTGGCTCCTACCACATAACCCTGCCTTGGATTGGAGTACTGAGTAGGTGTTAAGTTGTGGAACATTCTGCTATACCAAGTGCTATCCATTCAGCCAATTCACCATTCTACTGCTCCTCAGAACCTCCAGGGCCTGCTAGAGGCCTACTACGGCTCTACTGATGTTTTTGACAAGAAGGGGCAGAGTGTTTGCCACATCACCCCTATGACTGCCCTATAGAGCTCGTACCAGGTCTCGTACCTCCTCGAGGCGACCCATTGTCGCTTCCCAAGACTCGAGCCACAGCCGAATATGTCAGACAATCTAGCCAAAGGGTTCATCCACAAATCATCCTCCCCTGCTGGAGCCAGATTCTTCTTCGTTAAAAAGAAGGACAGGTCGCTTTGTCGTTGCATTGACTATATTTGAACACATGGTTTGATAGTATAGCTATCGGGGTTTGAACACGATGACGATTAAGAACAAATACCCCATGTCCTTGATCCCAGAGCTGTTTGACTGTCTGTGTGGTGCTCAGATCTGCACCAAGCGTGATCTCGAGGAGCTTGTAACCTAATCCCCATCCACGAAGGTGACGAGTGGAAGACCGCCTTCAACATGCGAGATGGGCACTATGAATACTTAGTAATGCCTTTCGGTCTAGTCAATGCCCCAGCCGTCTTACAAGAATTCGTAAATGACATCTTCAGGGATCTTCTCCACAAATGCGTTGTTGTGCATCTTGACAACATCCTGATCTTCTCACCTGATATTCATTCACACTGCAGGCATGTCCATACTGTTCTCCAGCGGTTAAGGGACATTAAAAGACATTAACAGTGCAACTCTTTTGGTATTATTAGTCAGATTGTGTTTGTCCATAATTGTGACTTGGACAACAATCAGATCACATTTTATTAGTAATTCCATTATATAATCACTGGAGAAATCCAGCTAATTTTAAAGGGTCCACTTACTTTATCTCCTAACTGTAGACTTGATCATTTGATGTCCCTGCAGTGCTACATGCTGCCTGCGGTGAACCCAGTCTACAATAGGTATGGGTGAATGCTTGTAATCAGCTAATAATATCTCCTCTCCCTGGAGATCCTGCCTGCTCCTCTCATCCTCCTCTTCTGCGGTTAGGGGCCGACCACCAGATATGTTTCTCGTATTTCAGCGCCCATGTTAGTGCTTCTACCATGGAGAGATGCCCATTGCCCATCATTCCTGCCACCCTGCTCTTAGTAGAGAACGAACAGTTATGGCCAAATGCAAACCACAAAGAAGGAATATCTGAAAACCATAAAGCATTAACGTCTGCAGCAGAAACATGATCTCCCGGGAGACAGAAGAATTTGTCTAGGGAAGGGAAGGTGTAGACTTTAACCCCTGCATGCCAGGTATCAAATACAGCAAAGTTTGGTCTTGGCCACTTGGTCTTCGACAACTGGTGAAAACTCAAGACTGGGAAGTTGAAACTTTTTAAAGCAATGGCAAACCTTAAAAGCGTATTCCAGGCATTTATTATTAGGGCTTTACCCTCAGGATAGGTCATCAATAGTTGATCAGCAAGGGTCCATCAAAATCAACAGGAGCAATGCCACCTATTACCCTTCCGGCCCTGATCACATCTGAGGATCAGCTGACCGGTGGGGATCCCAAGGGGCAGCCCCTGCCGAGCAATTGATGACCTATCCTGAAACAGGTCATCAATAGTAACCCCTATAAATATACCTATGGGTGCAAAGGTTGTATCCCGGTCCTAATGCTTGAGGGGGCCTAATGGTCCATTGCCATATAAGAAGACACCAGTATCATAAATAGCACATGGTTGGTGGGAGCATTGGACCCAGATTTTGTATCAGACCATGGAGTTTCAATTGTCAATTTATGCAACCATAATATGTTCCAATGGGGCGTATAACAATCAGATGTAAAGTAGAGACCCCATTAATACACGATACATATTATCTCCTCCTATTTGTCATCAGATACGGGTCTGCGATAGGGAAAGTGTTTGTACATGTTCCTGGACCCGTACGTGCTGCTTACATAAAGTATCAAGCTTCAGGCATTTCTGGCATTCTTCTGTTATGAGCTAAGTGTTAGGTGCTATATGGCTCAGTTTGTAGTTGTAGAAAGACCGTGCTGCCCCCTATAGTACAAAATTGTAGGACACATGTATTAGTTTTTCCCCATGTAGATACTTTCCAGCCTCATGATGCAGCCCAACAGGTAAGCGCTTGTCAAGCAAGGATGAGCTTCTTGCCCCTGAGGCAGCATTTTCACACAAGTTATAGGCAGTGCCTCATATGGCATCATAGCTGCATCATGTGTCTGCCAAGCTTAGTGCTTGGCACAGTTTATGGGATAGCCTGGGAGCAGAATCAGGGAGCTGGTAAGTGCTAGTCATACCACACAACATTTTACTCATTGACGCCAACAGTGAGCTATTAGACCTACCTGTGCCTATACTGGCAGTGATACAGCTACCGTAGAAGCAGGTCATGTAGGGTGTAGTACGTCCGGCGAAGCTTTCAGTACAGAAGTAAATTTTGCTATGGGGTCTTATGATTTCTGGGTATGCCCTCAGTATACTGAGGGTGGAGGTTCTGCTCCAAATCCGGCTTAAAGTACCGCCATGCAGCGCTTTTTCTTCCGTCTAAAAGCTGGGCAGCTGAGCGGAAACCAAACGGACCCCACTAGTCAATAGTGTCTGCTCGGCGCTGTATATTAAGAGGCTGTGTGAGTGGCTGTCTCATCGGTGTCCTCCACAGGTGTAACTGGCTGCCTCATTTGGTAGTTTGGCAACCTGCATGCTGAGGTGGTGCACATGTCTGCCCTCCTGTATCAGTAAGTATATGGCCGTTTTCCATGATTGTCAATTCTGCACCAATGACTGATCCTTCATGATGAAGCAATAACAGAAATTGACGGTATAAGCCAAATCGGCGGTCCTTGGCTCTTCAGGGAGAACGTGATTGAATTCTTACTGAACTTTGACCTCCATAATCGAATCCACGGTATAATAAATAAACCCTACTGCTGCCGACTTAATATCATTACCCTGTTACACTCTATTTTCTCAAAGGCTGGCGTATTACCGTACACAGTATGACTGCGGCCAACAGAACTTGTCAAGTATCCAAATAGCATATTACAAGTGCTGTAGATATCGCTAATGTACATGCGGTCTATGCAGAGTAGAATACTAGGTAAATACTACTGGGCATGAGTTGGCAGCTGGAAGATACTCCGGGACCCTTAAAGTGACCCTCCAGTTTTGGAACAAACTTCTGCCCCAGGACAGCCGCGTTATATTACCTGCAGCGGTTTTTCTCTGCAGCTCCTCTGATTTTCCATTTTCAGGTCCTGTTTTCACGCATCCAAGATGGCTGTAACAATTTTTTTAACAAACTAATGCACACTGTGTGCTGCTCTCTGATTGGCCAGTGATGATCACATAGCCAATCAGAGAACTGGTATAGTGCACTGGTGGTCGAACACTAGCAATGCATTGTGGGGATTAGGTAGTCTGAATATTGCGTCAGCCATCTTGAATGCCTGAAAATAGGAATCGGCAGATCAGAGGGGTAGCAGAAAAGAAGTAATGCAGGTAATGTAGCCCCCTTCGTTCTCCCACCTTCTCCAGTCCTGGGACAGAATTTTAGCCAGAAACCAGGGGATCGCTTTAAAGGGATATTCTGGTTTCAGTTGCTATTGAGTAACAACAGAGGAATTGTTACAAAAAGTTAACTTTTTTTTGTTGAAAATGCAATATCATTTTAAGGTCCTTCCTCAGAGACCCCACCAATCACAGGAAGGGGATCCTCCAAAGCCCCCGTTCTTTCTCCTTTCACAATCACAGTGAGGAGGCTTTGAATGAAGTAGTGATCACCCATAAGCTCCACTGTTCCATTCAATATCTGCGGCGCCAAGCCATAGACAGCCGAGCGCGAACTGTGTTCTTTAGGAGTGACGTACGTCCATACAGTCATGGATAACCATTCATTTGAATGCCCAACTAGCAAAAGCTTTCTTCTGCAAAGAAGCTGGTGTCTGGAGCGTGACTCATGGCAATTTGGTGGATCTCCATATTTCAGACTACCTATTTAACAAAGCTGGGGAAACTCATGCATGACTACTTAAAGTAATCCTCCGGACAAACAAAAATCGTTGCACCCACTTCTCTGACCACCTGATGCACACTGTGCATTGCTATGTATCATTAGTCTAAGACACTGCAGGCTGCTTTGATTGACCAATGTTGTCCATGTGAATTACAGGTAACCATGTGATTACAGCATGTTGTGTCTTTGGGTGTATTTATGGAGCGTCCGAGGAACGGGCCACAGCGTAGGAGACAGCGGGGTAGAGTTTGGGCCTCGTCATGGTGGCTCTACTGTCTCCCACCAGAAGGTAACTGGTGACACGTCCAAGGGCCGAGGGCAGGTTAATAAACGGGAAACCCAATAATGGATTAGCTTAGTCTCTTATGTCACGCGTGACGCCACCGATTCTTCTGCTATGGGGGAATTCCTGGATGGCGGAGTAAACTCCCCCTCGCGCAGCCTCCGTGGGGGAATTCCTAGTTGGCGGAGTAAATCCACACACGGGGTTCTTTTAAGACACAACCTCCGGAAACGGACGGGCGACTGGTCGCTTTACTTGAAGTAACTTGTTGACAACTCTAAAATACACGCCAGCAAGAAAACAGTGCAAACACATCAAAGTGGTGTGACAGGGAAGACTCACGGGTGGACAAAAGAAACCACAGTCTCGTTATCTGTAGGTCCTGATCCCAGCAACACACTCTCTTCTCTCAGACACTCTACCGGTCAACACTCACATTCGATAAACCAGGGTGCGCTGCATGGCAGTTCCTCATTCTCTCACTTTTGGGTATGGAAGAAGTCCTTTCATATCTCCTGGGTACAGCAGTCCCAGGGCGGGCTGTAGACTCATTTCAGCCTCTTCCATTCTGAGCCACACAGGCTGAAGGTGCCTTTGTGGTCCTCTTGCAAGCCCAGAGCAGACCGAATCTCCCACTCTCTTGCACACACCTTGCATTCATATATATATATATATATATTACAAGGTCACATGACAAACAAACAGATACATTTTCCAGACAGTCAGCTCACATACCAGACAGTTAACCCTTTCAGTGCTGCAGCTATGCAATACACGTCATGCATACAACACAGAAGACGCTGACAATACATAGACAAATGCATGCATACAGTTATGGAGGGGCCCCCGTTGTAGCGGGCCACTACACTTACAGGGTCGATATTCCCATGCGAGTTCCATCTAATTGCGATGTGGATGGAACTTGCATGTCCGCGCATAGTACTGTACTTTTTGCGCACGCTGGGCCAATTCACACATGCGTGACACACCGTTTCTGTGAATTTAAAGGCTAATTAAGCCTAATAAGGTCCGGATGCGTTATTTTCCCTGTGTTTGGCGCAGTGTCACACTCTTCCTTTTGCATATCTGCCCACCTGCCGTAGACTTCTATGGGACTTTTGCAATGCAAAACGCAGAAAGATAGAGCAGCTCCTCCTTTTTTTGGATGTGCGAAATGCACACACAAAACGTGCTCACGCGAATGAGCCTGCTGAAATCAATGGATTCTATTGCCTGTGTTTAGTGCGCGCAGATTTTGCACATGTAAACACCCGCACAAACACGGTTATGTGAAGAAGCCCTAACCATAGGAACCACATGCAGTTTTTTTCATGCATGTAAAAGACACATGGACATTGAGCAGAATCACTGATTTACGTGTGCAGTACGCTGCGAATAGAACCCATTGATTTCAATAGGGTTGTTCTCATTTTTTGATAGGACATGCTTTATTTTTGTGCGCATTTATGCACCAAGGGTCCCCACAGAAGTCTATGGGAGGTCCACAAATGCATGCGCAATGCACACAATACGCTGCGCAATTATGTGAAAAAAGAACACATCTGGAACTCATTAGGTTAAATAGCCATTTAAATCAGGGCTGTGAGCAAATGAACATGCCCTGCGTGTGCAAAAAGTACTGTAAGAAATGCTGATACACATGCAAATAAGCCTTGTGCATAGCACAAATACTTTGCACTCACTTGCGTAACTATAGGGGATGCGGTTGCACCTGGGCCCAGGACCCTTAGGGGGCCCATAAGGCCTCTCTTCTCCATATAGGGAGCCCAGTACTATGAATAAAGCATTATAGTTGGGGGTCCTGTTACAGGTTTTGCATTGGGGCCGAAAAGTTATGCCTCTGGTTGTGCAAAACACGTATGCCCACGTGAAGTTGCGCTTTGATTGCCAATGCATACTAATGCACAATGTGCAACAGATAGTCAGGGAAGCGGTTCGGACATCTTCGTTTGTCCAGGACTAGAGGGTAACGTTAATAATTACTCTAGACATTAGTGGAGTTCCCCTTTAAGAAATTCTGGGACATTAGCACACATGCTGAACTGTGTACAAAGCAAGTGACTCTGTGGTCCCTTTTCATGCTCTGCCACATGGTAGCTTTAATATCCATAGTCTCCCATTTTTAATTTGGGCAACCACATGTGAGCTGTGAAGACGGCATCGAGGGAGTCACACAGCAGTGACTGGTCCCCAGCTTCTCGTAGTCATCGGCTTCCTCCAACATCTGCTGCACTGCGGTCGGCACCACCCTGCTATATTAGGCATCACTGGATGTATCACTAAAAGGGATCTACATATTAAATTAAAACATTTCAATCCTTTATATCAAATTCCGGAGAATTCTTGAATCACCCGTGTGTCCTCCATATTTACCCCAAGACTTCGGGACCCTCATCAATCAGCCAAAGCGCTGAGCAGCTACATAGAGTGTCTCTCACTTTGGATGATCGACACATCTATGCATTTCATGGAAAGCCCATTGATTTCAATGAGAACTGTACAATGCTTTATTTCCCCATTGGTGGCGCTGCAGGGAAACTGGACCATTGCTGCTGGGTTCTCCATCGATCTCAGCTGATTGCTGGAGGTCCAGTGATCAGCTGATCGCTGAAGAACTCTTTTAGCAAAAAGAAATTGTCTAATGCCTTTAAATACATTAAAGTGAATTTCCGGTTCCTGATCTAATTTTTTTTGGGGGGTGGAACGACTATGTTATCTGCCATTGATCTTCTGTGCCATTGCTACAATTCTAAAGGCCAAAGGAGATCCAGCACACTACTAGTAGGGGGTCTCTAATAATCTGGCCATTCTGTATATGAGCCTTGCTATAAATTAAAGAGGTTGTCCGAGTATAATTTTGTTTTTTTGTTAGATGGCCAGGCATGTTCTAAACTAACAAGAGAATAGATGCTTACCTCTCTGGTGAATGTCCCGCTGTCAGTGACTAGAAGTCAGCTGACCGCTGAGGCAAATTCTGAACTCCTGGCATCATGAGTGCTGATGCCAGGAGGACGGAGGTGGTGTGTCCAGTTGATTTGTCTTTTTTCTGTGATATGTTTGTAACATTAGTGTAGGGACCCACAAGAGGATGAGGACCCTTGACGCGGGTTGCAGGTTTTGTATTTTGGTCAAAATATTAACTAATGCCTCATATTTATTGGTATTTATTGTTGTTTTTGCACAAAGCACACTGGCCATAAATGCTGGGGGAGCCCGGGGTGTCGGTCCGGTGTGGCTCACTTTGAGGTGCAGGGCAACGCACCAGGCTGAATCGTATGTTACCTCATTGATGGGTTGTAAGCCTGCATGGTGCTCTACACATAACAGTGGGACTGGCACCCTTCGTATGCCTTATCTATGTGCAAGTATACTATTAAGCAGCCACTCCCCTCAGTATAAGGTAGGTACATGAGTGGTTCTTCACCAGTGCTTTGCACCTGTGTAATAATCCCCCATATAGCTTTTTGCCTGTCTGCATGCTGATGGTTGTAGTTCTTCACCTGCCTTTGTACTTTCTGTTAGTATATTAGTTAGTATGGCTGCTTTCTGTGATTTTTCTAAGCTATCTGATGTAATAGGTTGTAATAGGTAGGTCACAAGCATAATGGACATTGTGGCTGGCGTCAGTGAGATTGAGGGTATTATGGTTGTCATGGGGTTTTATGGCTGCCACGAGGGGCATTGTGGCTGTAATGGAGCATTGGAACTGGCATAAGAGAATTGAAAATTGTGTCTGCAGGCAGCTGAGCGGAAAGCGATCAGACCCCATTATAGTCAATGGGGTCCGTCCAGCACTGTTCGCTTCCGTCACAAGTGAGACCAGTTTTGGGAGGGATTCCCCTTTCCTACTCCCCAAACAGAGCAGGAAACCAGAACCCCCGATGCAGATGTCTAACCTCCCTAGCCATTACTACTGCTGCTATTGTCATCGTTACTAATGTCTTTGTCAGTATTATTACCATTGCTTCTACTATGTTGCAAGCTTAGCATAATATTGACTTTTATAGATACTCTATATCCCAACCACGTCTTGAGGTGCCTATTATTCTCTATGGAGGCTGGAGGGATGAAGGGCTGCCAGGTACTTTTGACACTACTTATCTTAGGAAACACTATAGAACCAGACAGGAAACATAAAATACCTGGCAAACCCCATAGGTATTGTCAAAGTTGAGAGGCATGAAGTGGTGCCTGGAGACCGGAGGGCAAGGGATACAATGACTAGTATATGAAGTACTGACCCCTGAGGAAGTTATCTGTATATAGCGATACCATTGGGGATTTTACTCTGTGCAGCCTTTCTGTTTATTTAGGCTATGTTTCTTTTCTCCTCCTGGCAGCCCCCCGGCCCTTATCATGGGGTCCGGCCCTTATCATGGGGCTCGGTATTTGTCTAGATTGGATGCATATTATGTCACCAAACTATTTTTTTGTTATTCATGTATTTGTTATCAAATAAGTGTTTATTTGGGCGGAAAAGCATGTAACAATAATCAAGCCAGAGGAGCATCACATACATTGGTACAATTAATACGTATACATACTTATTGATGCGCCCACTCTCCCACTCCACTACCTCTCCTCCGTGGAGTTCGTTGCTGGCCCACCTCCGCCCAACCTTTTTCTTTTAACTAACAGAATTCAGTCCCACCTCAGGGTAGGGGTCCGCGAGGTGGGACAGAAAGAAACAAAGAGAAAAACGAAGAAGAGTTAAACAAGGAAGAGGTTTCGAGGAGCCCATAGGGGGATTAGGGGGGATGGGGTGTGGGTGGTCCGGGTAATGGGTTATGCTCGCCTGTTGGGTACCGATTTGCGTGAGCCTTATATTCTGGTTAGGCAACTCCACGAGTGGGTGGGTTCCGGTATCGTCATATCTGATATCCCCTGTGCCAGAGGGAGAGCGATATGGCCCGTTCAGCTCGCGAGAGGCTGTCAGGGTACTGGGTGCTTACGACGCATTTATTGTCCTGGAAATCCAGTCACCCAGGCCAGGGGACGACCTAAAGTCTAACCATGGCCTCCATGTTGCGTAGAACTTCTCCACCGTAGCATCCTCCTCCGCCCTCATCTCCTCAAATCTGGCCAGCGTATTCACTGCCTCGACCCAGTGGGTCTTAGTGGGGCTTGCGGCGTCCCGCCAGAGCCTTGGAATTATCAGCCTTACCGCCAGTATGAAAAATCTCAATAAACCCTTTCTCACCTGGGCGATAGGTCCCTGGAACATGGACAGTAGGGCCAGCTTGGGCGAGAACACCATGCCTGCCCCAGATAGGTTATTGTATAACTCCTGCACGTCCTTCCATAGTGCCGCCACCGGGGGGGCATTCCCACCAAATATGCACCATATTTCCCCGTCCGCTCAGACATCTCCAACACTGGGAGGAGGACTGGGGAAACATTTTGTGTATTCTGTCCGGCGTGGTATACCAGTGAGACAGGACCTTATAATTTAGCTCATGCAACCTGGAATGCACTGTTGCCTTGTGCGTTAGAATGAAGGACCTCTGTCATTGTTCTGCAGAGAAGCTTTTTCCCAGTTCGCCCTCCCATGCTCCCGTAAACGTCGGGGGTTCCTCCCCTCATCTCACAATCCAGCATTAACCTGTATAGTAATGAGATAAGATGCCCAGCAGGGTCAGGTGACATGCATAATACCTCAAAGGGTGTGAGGGCTTTAGATAGATTCAAACCGGGTGTCAGGGAGTTCAGCGAGCCCCTTAGTTGTAAGTATACCATCCATGCTCCCGGCGGAGTCCTAGACTCCGTGAAAGAACTCCGCTAAAGGTTTTATCCCCCTCTGGCTTGTCACATCTCTAAGACGTGGAACCTGTATTGCTGGGGTCAGCAGCAAGGTTCTGTTCGTCACAAAAGCCTTAAATTGAGGGTTAGCTAAAATAGGGGTAAGAGGACCCGGAATTGAGACCAACCCATCTCTTCTAGCAAAGCCCGACCATGCCTCCCCCAGAAGCCTCAACACAGGTGACACTCCGGGATAGTCTCTGATCAGACCGCCCGGGACCCAAAACATCCCCTGGGTCAGGCCTGGATCCGAGTCAAGTTCCATTTTAACCCAAAGTTTGGACTTGCTATGTTTGAGGAGATCGAGGACGCATTTCGCTATATTGGCCTTGTAGTATAGGGTGAAGTCCGGTAGCCCTAGACCTCCCCTATCCTTGGTCCTAACTAGCGTGCTCTGCTTTAGTCGGGGCCTGCGCCCTCGCCAGACAAATTTGGTGATTAGGGAGTGTAAGTGCAGCAGATATTGTCTATGCAGTGGGATGGGGAGGGCCTGACATAGGTAAAGGAACCTTGGGAGCGACACCATCTTGACCGAGTTAATTCTACCGCTCCAGGACAAGAACTTTCAAGTCCTTTTCTAGGTTCTCTAGGAATGGTTTGTAGTTTAAGTTGAATGTGTGCGAGGGGTCGACTGGGAGCTGAATGCCCAAGTATTTTATGGCTTTGCTTTGCCATTTAAATGGGAACTGCTTTTTCAACCTGAGTTCCTTTGCCTGGGGGATAGAGACGTTCAGTATCTCTGTCTTCTGGAGGTTAATTTTAAAGTTACTTTTATCGCTGAACCTATCAAATTCCCTTAAAAGGACCGGGATACCAACACTCGGGCAGGAAAGATATATCAGGAGGTCATCAGCGAACAGGGACAGTTTGTACTCCGTGTGCCCCACCTTGACGCCCCTAATGGATTCATTCCCCCTAATAGCATTAGCCAACGACTCCATTGTTAAAATATAGAGGAAGAGTGACAGCAGGCACCCCTGCCTGGTTCCGTTGTGAATGGGGAAGGAATCTGATAGTACCCCATTAACCCTTACCCTGGCCGTTGGGTCCTTATACAGGGCCATTATCCTCTCTCTCATTCAGGGTCCCAGGCCCACGTGTCGCAGGGTGGCCTCTAAGAAGCTCCATCTTACTCTGTCGAAGGCCTTTTCGGCATCGACGGCCATGAGACAGAGTGGAATCCACGCCTCCCGGGCCCTCGACATTAGGGACGTGGATTTAATTATGTTATCTCTACCCTCCCCGGGACGAACCCCACCTGGTCCCTATGGATTAGCTTCAGGATGAAGGGTTGCAGCCGGGTCGCTAACAGTTTGGCGAATACTTTAATGTCAGTATTAATGAGTGAAATGGGCCTATAATTGCTGCAGACTGTCGAGTCTTTTCCCGGCTTGGGTAAGACCACAATGTGAGCTTGCAGGGCCTGGGCTGGGAAGGGACAATTATTCATGTATTTGATTGCACCTTATTTTCTAGTATATACAATATTCTTTTGTATTATTTATGGGATATATCTTGGTTATATTATAGATACTTTTTACATATTGTATAGGGTACATGTTGATCCACAATTGGGAGTTTATAGCCTTTTTTAAAAAGATTTTTATGCTTCCTTTTCATTGTGTTTGTCAATAAGCTTTATATTTGTTTGTTTTTTTTCCATTTTGGTGTGCGCTTTTAATGTTGTGTCGCTCTCTACCCTTTTTTTTGTCTAAGGCCGGGCTCACATGGGCAGACCGACATGTGGGAGGCCTGTAGCGGATTCCAGCTATGAACCCGGCCGGCGACCCTGCGTATCTTGTTTTCTCTGTATTGCGGATGACTGCAGCGGCTCGCTGTCGGTCATACGTAGTACTTTTTTGTAATGTTTGTATTTCCCGCGCTGTCACTTAGCGATGACGTGGGTAGCTGCTGCCCATACGCAATATTAATTGCACATGTGCTGTGGGTCGGACAGCCTCCGTTGACTTCAATGGAGGCCATCCGAACGGAGTCCAGAGCAAGCTGCGATTTTTCCTCCGCTCGCGGAATGCACAATTCGTATTCGAGAGTGTGAGTGAAAAAGCGATCTTACATGCTTCACAATGCCCATGTTTTGCCACGGATCCTCCATACGAATTCTGATAGCGGAGTCCGTGATTGGAATCTGCCGTGTGAGCCCGGCCTTATTGACATAATAGCAGCACCCTTTTTATTTATTATGGTGCCCACCTTTTTCCCTTTTTCTTGGTTATCTAACCTGCTAGGGGTGCATTAATTTAAAGGAGCTCTCTTATGGGGACCACATGCATACTTGTTTCTCATCTTGATGATTTTATGTGTCTTTTTTCTGTGATTTGTTTGTAATATTACTGTAGGGACCAGTAAAAGGACGAGGACCCTTGACGTGGGTTGCGGGCTTCTTTATTTTGATCGAAATATAAACTAATACTTCATATTTCTTGCAGTTTTTGCAGAAGGAGTCTGGATTTAAATGCTAGGGATGCCCAGGGTGGCAGTACCAGTGTGGTTCACTTTTGAAGTACAATGCAACCCACCAGGCTGAATCGTCATTAAAATAGTTTTCCAAGGAAATACTACTGATGACCCGGATAAGTCATCAATAGTTGATTCTCCAGCCTGGGGCCACTGAGGACTCCTGCTGATCAGCAGATCGGGCGCCCGCAGACGGTGCTGCTCCAACCCCTATGTAGTGTAATTGCAGGCGAAAATCCCATTTATTTCAATCAGACCGCAGCCTGCAGTTACAAGCGCCAGCCACTATACAGGGGTCAGAGCAGCGGGTGTATACTGGTGCTGTCTGTGGGTGGCCAATAAACTGTTGATGATCTATCCTAGGTCATCAATAGTATTGTCTTGGAAAACCCCTTTATTAAGTTGCAAGCCTGCATGGTGCACCACATGTATCAGTGTGACTGGCACCTTATCTATATGCATGTATAATACTAAACAGCCTCTCCCCTCAGTATATGGTAGATGTATGGGTGGTTCTTTGGTTGTTCACCAGTATCCTGTACCTGTGTAAGGCTCCCCCATACAGCGATCTACCTGTGTGCATGCTGAGGGTTGTGGTGTCTATACCTGTCCTTGTACTTTGCATTAATATGGCTTCCTTTTATGATTTTTCTGAGTTGATGTTGACCATCCGCAGTACAGAGAGAAGAAAATAAAAAGCAGGGATGCGTGGACGCCGCTGCTGCCAGGGCCAGATTCCACTGCGGGATTCTGGATGTGGAATCCGACCTGCATGTGGCCGAATAGAGCAAGTCCTATCTTTTCTCGTGCGCAGGAATTGCACGTGAGAAACACGCTCATGAGAACAAATCAATTGAAATCACGGAGTCCGCTGTATCACATTTTGCGGGTGTGAGTATCACGTCTGCAAACACGTCCGTCTGTTTAGGCTCTAAAATAGAACATGTGCGTTCTTTTTCACGCGCGTATTATATGCAATGTATATACGTGAGTGTGAATGGCTCAATGAGAATCAGTGTACTCTCAGTGACTCCATTCACCGCATATTATGCGCACGTAATACGCTATTAATTTAGGAAGAGGAAATAAGTGGTCATTAGAGTAACTCAGGCACAAGAAGAAGGTCAAACTCCATGCAGAAAGTTGTATACAAACTTCTAAAAGTTTACAAGAACCCAACTTTCCTAAACGTTTCTAACCCAGGACCATAATGCAGTTCACTAGGACAGAAATCTGATACAGAATGCTACAATGTCTTTTGCTACAATGTTGCTGGAGATCTCCTTGAAATGACCTGCCTGTGCTGAGACTGCAGGTGGCAGTGCCCATGTGGGTAGTGATCATTGCCACTGTATGCACAGATTATGCTGTGTGAAGTATTTAGTGCACTGCTGCTTTTCTAGGTGCAGTGTGAGAAAACTGCAGCCCAGTACACCCCCTCCCTTCCTTCCAGTCCTTCCCAGTACAGGCAGGTGCAGAGGAGGTGGCCCCTTTAAGGGAACCTGCATGAGATCTGTACCGGGTGTAAGGGAGAAGTTCACCGGAAGAAAAGAGGGTGTAGAGGGAAGGGAAAGCCCAAAGAGAGACTGGGAAGGTGGAAATGAAGGAGAGAGGGAAAGGGGCAGCAGCAGCCAGTGCAATGGGAGGGCCTGGCACAGGGGGCAAGGGCTGGAGGAGGGTCTGACCAGAGGGAGGGAGGCTGTGGGCCAGCACTCAGGTCTCACTCTACAGGATCTGCACTAGGAAGAGATCTGCACTCATGGGATCTTTAAAATTCCTTGGGGATCAACTTTAATCTGCTGAGGATCCCAACTGCAGCCAGCACTGGGATCTATGCTGCAGAGGGGGCTCAGACAGGACCCTCCTAGAGAGAGATCACTGATCCCGGACCTGCTCCTCTGATCAGCACCAGGGACAGAACCAGCAGAACAGGAGCCGGGTCTGCAGGGTGAGGATGGCACCAGCTCGGCTCTGCCTGCTGTTGGGACTCTGCCTGGCATCCTCTGCCTTCAATGTGGACACGCAGTTCCCGGTGGTGAAGCAGGCGGGTGTGCCCGGGGGGCTCTTCGGGTTCTCGGTGTCCTTCCATAAGCAGAGTGAGGGGGAGCAGCGCTACCTGTAAGTATAAAGAGGGGGCATGAGTGGGGCATGTGGGCATCTCTGCTGCAGGGGGATCTATCAGGATGCCTTGTGTTTGTTCAACAGGTGGGGGGAAGGGGCAAGAAGAGGGGTGTATATGGGCATCTGTGGGCAGGGGTGTAATCACAGAAGAACCTGTGAGGGTGGGTAGGATCCATGGCATAAGGTGGGCATGTGGGTGGATATAAGTAGAGCTGGGTTCATCTAATGGTATTCTGCATGATATTCTGTATTCTAGAGAAAATGACCAGGCGGTTTTAAGAATGTCTACAGTTTTAAGTAGCTACAAGTATTCTATTTATCTATCTATCTATCTATCTATCTATCTATCTATCTCATATCTATCTATCTAATATCTATCTATCTATCTATCTCATATCTATCTCCTATCTATCTATCTATCTATCTATCTATCTATCTATCTATCTATCTATCTATCTCATATCTATCTATCTATCTATCTCATATCTATCTATCTATCTATCTATCTATCTCATATCTATCTCATATCTATCTCCATATCCATCTATCTCCATATCCATCCATCCATCTATCTAATATCTATCTATCTCCATATCCATCCATCTATCTAATATCTATCTATCTCCATATCCATCCATCTATCTATCTAGCTCATATCTATGTATCTATCTATCTATATCCATCTCTATCTATCTATCTATATCCATCTCTATCTATCTATCTATCTATCTATCTATCTATCTATCTATCTATCTATCTATCTATCTATCTATCTATCTATCTATCTATCCATTTTCTCACACAACACATATTGAGCTCTCTCTTGTAGTGATACCTATAACATCTATGCTACCACATTGATTGGATTTGATGAGTTGATATTCTGAGTGTTTTGTAAAATGTAACAAACATGTTGCAATCTGCTGCGTTGTGAACTATAATACTGTGTCGGATGACCTGGATGTGAAGTGTGATTACCTGAGTGCAGGAATGCTCGCCCTGTTATGATAAACTGCTTTATTTACGGTACGCTGGGCTGGAACAATCCTTTACTAATCTAGAATATTGCACCATGACGATGATAGATGAGAGCCTCTATGAATATAGATTCCGTCTGTATATAAAGGGCCATGTGTGGTGGGCGCAGATCCCCCTGACCTGTACAACATGATATATGGCATCTGTTAGTGTTTGCAACTATGTATCCATTAGAGCAGGGTTCCACAACCTGCGGCTCTACAGCTGTTGCAAAACTACAACTCCCATCATGCTTGGACAGTCACATGGGAGTTGTGGTTCTACAGCAGCTGGAGATCCATAGGTTAGAGTAAGATCAGAGGGGGTATTCACTATAACTACCAATAATGTGGTATTAGATGTTGGTTTTTGTTGAACGCTATGCGTGTTTTTCCATTCTTCTAAAAATTACACGTGGATGGCACGAAAGGGTTAACTGGGCAAGAATTTAACACTTCTGTTAGCCATGGTTATGACTCTTACCTCTGAACGGAGTATGAAAGAATTGTTAAAAGTAGGTAACTAATGTCCCGGAGATGTGGGGAAAGGGTTAATGCGCAATGCACCTGGCATGAAAGGGGTTAACGTGCAATGCCTTGGCATGGGAGGGGCTGAAGGGGCAATGTTCTGCAGAACATGTAACTGGAAGACTTGACTTTCTTCCTCCTTTGTTCATCTCACCTGCAGATAAGAAAGTTCTTCAGTGCCTGCAGGGCGGGGTGTGCAAATAGCAATGTACAGCCCAATGGTACACACTGACACAGCAGTGCAAAGACCAGTCACATCCCGGGGTTGTAGGTGGCGCCAAAGTTAGTACAAAGAAATCAAAAGTATACAGAACCCCCCATGGTTCTTCTGAAATGAACACAGATCATCAAAGAATGCTACGTAACTACGTGACCTCAGGTCCTCAGAATATTATTTACACGTGTGTGCGAGTTACACCCGAGCTGCTTGGGCGCAATTCACACCGGACAGCGCACAGACAAAAATAGGACATGCTGCGGTGTTTTTTTTTTTGCATGAACCGAGGGTCTGTGTAAAAGAAAAAAAAGATAGCATGTCCGGAAAGCTTCATTAAAGTTGAAGGGCCCATATATTGTCCGTGTGTAAACAGGGACTGCACACAAAATACATGGATGTGTGAATAAGCCCTAGGCCTTAGGGTTTTGCTGTGGGTATGAATCCTGTATAGTGGCACACAGAGCCAATACAGGACTATGTGCCACCATGAGGCACCATATGCTTCCCTAGAAGAAGTGTAGAATCCAGAGGCACATCGAGGTGCTCATATACAGGGGCGTAACTATAGAGGATGCAGGGGATGCGGTTGCACCCGGGCCCAGGAGCCTTAGGGGGCTCATAAGGCCTCTCTTCTCCATAAAGGGAACCCAGTACTATAGGTAAAGCATTATAGTTGGGGGCCCTGTTACAAGTTTTGCATCGGGGCCCGGGAGCTTCAAGTTACGCCTATAGGCTCATATGTACCATTTTGTATCAGCCTATAGGCGCCATACACATTAGACAGCAATTGACAGAACCTGCCAATTTCGGTGAGACTAGAGGACTCTCGTATGTATATTGGGGACTCTCAACTTTCTCCCGACAGATGGTGATGGAAAAAAAAGGATGGGGCACATTGAATTTCAATGCTTTTGTTCCCTGTGGGTAGACCTGGATTGGCCCACAGGGGAACAGGTGAATCCCCGGTGGGCCCGTTCAGTATTTCAGACAGATAATATTTGTATGTACCTGTTCAATGCGCCCCCAGAATGAATGTGACTAGTGGGCCCTAGGCACCCTAGTTCAATATTGCCCGTCAAGAGATAAGCTGCCAGTAGGGTTTCTCCATTGCCCCCATGTAACAAAATGAACACTCGGGTAAACCAAATGGGGAATTTGGGAAAAATAGTGCTCGCCAAATGAACATTTGTCTGACAGTTATGGAAGGTGTATGGGAAGCTTTAGACCTCATTCCCGCTTTGGTCATCAAGGTACCATAGCGGTGTGGTATTGAATGGATGTAGTTCCGAAAACATTTTTCGAATATGGTGCCTTTTTGGTACAGCAGTGATGGGATCCCCAATGTCGCCTCTACAAGGATAGACTGAATCATTGTCTATCACTGTCTAGCCTAAACCTTAATGGTGTGAATGGTGCCTTGCTACAACTAGGCTGGGTTTTATGTAAGATACCCTTTACATGGGACGACTATCAGTCAAAGAGCAAAGGCAGATGACAGTCATTCTGTTTAAGCATGGCCACAAGGATAGGCCATCAACAGTTTACAACCAGGCAACCCCTTTAAAGAGTGGCCCGCGCTCTGATGGACCTGGCCTATCCACGTATTCCATGGTCATCCAGCCATATGAATGGTCACTATTTAATATTGGACTTAATACTTCCTCTGCATAGACTGAAATGTGGAGCCAGTGACATTAGAGCCAAGACCGATGATGATCAGCCATTTGCCGATTTAGACCTGTGAGCTCTCTCTCTCTCCCCCCCCCCCCCCCCCCCCGCTCACCCCCGGTGCCCCCAAATCTTTTCGCCCGATTAGGCAGTTACTCGAAAAAAGTGATGCTCAAACGAGTAATTGCTCTAAACGAGCATGTTCGCTCATCTCTAATTGTGACAAATTGCCATAAATTGCAACAAAATTTTGGTGCAATTTTTGGCGTAAACTAAGCCAACTAATAGGTGGTCTAAACTTACATCAGACAGTCTTAAAATATGACAGATTTAGTCTAAGTTTGCACTTTTAGACAATATTAGTAAATGAGGCCCAGTGAATCGGTGCTCCTTTAAATAGGTTACAACTCGGCACAGTTAATATGCCCACCAGATTTCATTACCGAGGGTACGCACTTTCGTCATACTTGACCTTACCAAGACGAATTTTGTAATTATGGTGTTATTACATTTTCTGTGTAGGTTGTTGTGACTGCTGTGGCTTATTAGCAAATTCTTGGTCTGACCACAGTCCTTATGTTGTACACATGATAATGGGTGATGTTCTCCCCGGCTTCCTGAGGAAGCTTTTGTCTGTCTTCCATTGTGTCCGTTTTGCCAGGATGCCACCGGAAGCGTTGATAAATTGAATATTTAGGTCTGAGGAGAACACTTAGTGGAGGAGAGGACCTCAAAATAAACTCTAAGGAATTGCCTTAATGGGATACAACAGTCAACAGGGACAGTCTCTAGCCATGATCTCCAACCTGTGGCTCTCCGGCTATTGCAAACTAGAACTTGTAGTTTTACAAATTCGTATATTTTACAATGTGAGTTTGTAGGGAAATTACCTCAGGATAGGTCATCAATCATTGGTTGGTGGGTTGTGTTGTTCAGGACCCCCAGTGATCAACTGATTGAAGTGATAGCAGCACTCAGGTGAGCACCATGGCCAATTCAGTCAATATTAGGCACAGCGCCATAAATTGTATAACGGATGTACCTGGTACAGCAGCTGAATCCCTGGGACTGAGCTGCTCTCAGGCCATGTGACCATTCAAGGTGAAGTCCCAGACTTGAGAAGAGGCCGCGGTACCTAAAGGAGTGCCACAACTTCCTCAGACAGTTGATCAGCTTGGACCACCACAGATCAGATATTGATGACCTCTCTTGAGCATAGGTCTCACTGCACCCCTCGAAGACTAAATAGAAAAATGGTCGCGTATGCACGGTGCCTCTCCATTAATTTTCAATGGAACTGCTGGAGATAGCCTGGTACAAGTGCTTTGGTATTTCCATTAGCCCCACTGAAATGAATGGAGCAGCGGACTTGCATGCACGGGCATTGCTCCATCCAGTGTGACATCACTGCAGGTGGGAAAAGTATCACTACTGTGATGAGAAGAGGGGGACACAAGACCCCCGTTCTCTGGATTAGTAGGGGTCTCAGTGGTAAGGCCCCATTGATCAGAGTTTTATTCCCTATCCTATGGAAAAGTAGTAAAAGTTTACTTTGGTACAACTCATAGAATTATAGAGCTGAAAGGGACATCCAGGGTCACCTGGTCCAACCCTCTGCTCAATGCAGAATTCAAACTCCTCGAAGGGACCTTTAACACGGGACAACTATTACTCCTGCGCTTTTGCCAACAACCGATAGTCGTTAAGTGAATGGAGGTGAAGTGCGACAGAATCTCTTCCGGATGCCCTTCTCCATTCACTGTGAACAGGTAGTTGTTCGAAGATGAGCAACTGCCTGTTTACACAGAGCGAGAAGTCGCTTAGTTTTCAGTCAACTGAAACAAAACGACTAAAGAGAGATGTCTTACTCAGCACCCTATGGGGTTCTGTGCTTACATTGACCAACTATTGGCCAAAATCACTCATTTGAGTGACCTCATGTTTGACTTAGCTTTAGACCCAAATTTCAAGATGGGTATATATATATATTTTACAATTTTTAGTATGTTTTTTTATAAAATCTATCATTTCAGATGAGGATGTGCACAGGCTATATTGCTAGTTACATTGCGGTGGGGCAATGCTCTTATGTATAGTAGGAGTATATAGGTGCGCGTGTTTAGTCCCCATTTCCTGGCATGCATTCCATAGATTCTTGGATTCTTCACTCCGTGCCTTCCTTCTGTACATACCTCAACTCTTAGTAAATCTGTGCCCTGTGGGGCAGAATTCATTCGTTCATTCATTCACCCTTTAGCTAAAGAAAAGTAATGCTGCTGAGGCTATATGAGGGTGCGGATCACACTCCTGGCAGCGTCTCCTGCTCCACCTGGGAACAATAGAACTGAAATCCCATAATCCTTTAGAAAAAAAATACAGTAACCACGAGTCTGAAAATTGCTTCCGAAGTTCACTGGAAACTTTGAAGGGCTCCTATGTGATTTAATAAATGTTGCTAAAATAGGGTAGAACTTGTCAAACTATTTTACGGAACTTATGGGTCGCACTGTTTGTTTACATATGCCTGCCCATGTAGATTGGAAATGCGCACAGGAGCCTGCAGATGTATGTATGCCCCCCTCAATAATATATATATTGCAGTTGGGGTATTCCACCTATTGCATGGTAGGCTGTTACAGTAGGATTCCCCAATATGGGCCCTCTCAACTACAGTCCATTCAAATGTGTCTCTTGAGGTTGAGGAACCCTCAATGTCCATTTAATTTGATGGGTGCCATGTACTGTGGAAAGGAAAATGATGGGATCTGGAGGAGCACCTTAGAAAAATCTATCAGGTGATACTCAACTTTTTAAAAATAGGTAGTCTTGATAGCAGAGCACAAATCAAGAATTTCATCAAGGACCATGATTAGGCCAGACATAGTTGGATACTCCAGTCAAGACCCCATCTACACTGAATGGCCACTGTATTAAAGCCACCGGCCCTTTCATGATTGGAGCTTCCCTGTATGGAAATTAACCCTGTGACCCCGGAGTGCGGCATAAAATCACGGGACAAGTTTTCTGTTGGATCAGTTTCAGTGTGAATTCACATTAGATGGCAAAATCCAGCAATCTGATTGACTTCCAACGAGGCCGGGTCATCGGTTCTAGACTATCTGTACCATAATTTCACTGCCAACCTTATGGGATTCTCTAAAGCATGCAATGTGGAGAATATACCGAGAATGGCGTGATCAAGGAAAAGCATCCAGTGAGAGGGGATCCATGGAAGTAAACAAATCGTTGACAACTGAGGTCATATTAGGATGTCAAGAATTGTTCTGATGAACAGATGATACACCGTCACTGAAATTGTAGCTGTATACAACACTGGTGCTCCAACCAACGTGTCTGAATTCACAACTTGTCATTCCTTAGCATGGATTGGCTATGACAGCAGACGACCAATTCCAGCGCTATTGCTAAGAGAAACAAGTAAGACTCCAGTAAGCAAAAGGGCACAAAAGTTGAGTAGTGAAAAAACCATTATCTGATCAGATGAATCCAGATTTCTGTTTCACTTTGCTGATGGGAGGTCAAAATTTAGCGCATGCAGCATGAATTGATGACCCCTTCCTGTCAGCTGGTCATCTAATATGTGGCAACTATAAGAAGCTTCTCATCTGCATGGGTCAAGATCCTTGCAGAACAATTTCAATACTTAGTGGAATCCACACCATTTTGAATTGCTGCAGTTCTGAAGGTCAAAGGAGGTACAACGTGCTACTAGATGAAGAACCATTAAAATGTGGATCTTTAATATGGAGAACCATAAGTGTCAATTGAAAAGCTCCGTGTGTGCTGTGATCTTTGTTTCGGGAGGAACAATAAGCTGCTGTAACTCTTGCAATGAGTCTTGGTCTGGTGATTTTAGTTGACTCAAGAATTCCAGTAGACGAGTAAAAACCTGCATACAAATAAATGTGCAAAAGAGAATGACAAGTAAATTCCAACTTGGGAGTCTTATTCACCTCATGTAAGGCCATCCTTGTAGACAACCTGCAATCTCAGTAGGGTCAGAGTGTTAAATTACAGAAACACATCTATTACATCCCCCCCATCTAAAGTCTGTTCCCTGTTAGCCTAGAGAAGGTGAGACATAGAGAATGTCCACCAGGATTTTGGAGGCACTGAAGACATTTACCCTCACATAGTAGGAGGTGCAGGGAATAGAGTTGGGTGCACCACTGCTTTTGATCCATCCATGCTCTTATAGCCATCCAAGGTGCCCTGGGTGCTGTGGTGCCAGTGGGCTGACAACCTTATTTTAGTATTGGGCCCTCCCTCTATATTGTACATCCATAATGAATGGGACCCAGTTATGTGCACTTGAGACCCAAGTTAGAGTCCAGAGCTGTTAAATGGCCTACTTCATGGTAATACAACAGCCAATGTGTTCCGGTTGGCATTTGTATTGGTTTATCTATTGAAGATATCATTAACATACGTTACCACTGGAACATGAGTAGATCATTGTGGTCTCTAGGATACCATGTTCAGTCTCTCTTTGTTGATTCAATGGCATGTGGCCAAATTCCAAGGGACAATATCAACCAATAGACCAATGGTCTTGTGTTCTTCTTGTCAAACCATGTGTGTTCGTTGAGGGTGACCAGTAACATTGTGGTCCGCAGTCTCTGGTGATCCTGGAGATTAATGTCCTTTCAAAGTGCAGTGCGTAACACTAAGTTTGAATGATCTACTAGTTTATTAGCCAATAGTGATGAGCAACCATACTTGCTAAGGGCAATTGCTGCCGGCAGCGGGCAGGGAGCTGCGGGGGAGAGTGGGGAGGAACAAAGGGGAGATCTCTCTCTCCCTCTCTCCCCCCCGCTCCCCCCTGCTCACTGCCGCAACTCACCACTCCCCCGCGCCGGCACCCGAACCTTTTCTTCCGAGCGGGCAGGTACTCGCTAAGGGCAATGCTCGCTCGAGCAATTGCCCTTAGCAAGTATGCTTGCTCATCACTATTAGCCAACTCTTGTGATCAAGTGGTTTCATCCATTGCTGATGACCACTTGTTTAAGGTACCGTTACACGGGATGATTATCCCCCGAATTATCACTGGAAACAGCGAATTAGAGCAATAATCATCCCATGTACATGCGGCTGCCGACAGCACACTGAAAAACAAATCGCTCACTTGTCGCGGAGTTGCTTGGTTTTTAGTAGAACGAAAACCAAGCAACTGTTGGCTTGTGTAAACAGGAGCCGCTCAATCTTTGAGTGACTCCTGTTTGCTGTAAATGGAGGCGGGCGTTCCATCTCCATTCACTTGAATGACTATCAATCTTGTGTAAAGTCTAGCGGTAGCATGTGGTATGGCCGTTGAGCACATAAACCTAGCTGGACTGTCTTAAGGTGCCCGTACAGCTTCAACAGAGTTCGGCCAACAGCAGTTTTCATCGTGCCCATACAAATGAACATTCAGCTCAGCCAAGCATTCATGTGTTTAGGGAGATAAGCTGTGGTGATGGCTTTTCTCCTGAGAAATAAAAGGTTTGGTTTTTAAAATGCAGTTTCTCTGATCCGACTCCTTCTTTCCCCCAACATCATCTGTAAGTTGAGCAGCTCCCATACACATCAGAGAGTCATCTGGCTCTGATATTATCTGTGAATTTGGACAGCTAACCACTTATGTGTATGGAGGACCTTAATTTGGACAGTGGATTCCCAGAGTTCCTTTGTACATGATCCATTTGTTTAACTCTTCCATATTAATCTACTTGATTTCTATCAATCCCGATGATCTCGAGTAGAGCCTCGTGTGGTGCAGAGTGTAAGCTCTCACCTACGACCTGAAGGTTGCAAGTTCGATCCCCGCATGAATCAGGTAGCCGGCTCAAGGTTGACTCAGCCTTCCATCCTTCTGAGGTCGGTAAAATGAGAACCCAGCTTGGTGGGGGGTAATAAGTAATAATTACCTGAAAGCGCTGCGGAATAAGTTGGCGCTATACAAATACCATGATTTGATTTTTTTTTGATTTTTTTTGATCTAGTGGTTTAGTCCTTCTTATGTCCTTTAGCTCGTGGCACAGTGGCCACTTACCTGCCCAGTGATGTAATGACTAGTAGGGTTGGGTTGAGATTTATTGATCTGTTATGACACAATAGATTGCCTTAGAGATTAGCGAACGTACTCGGTTAGGCCGATTTCGCAATCGAGCACCGCGATTTTCGAGTACTTCACTACTCGGGTGAAAAGTACTCAGGGTCGCCGGGGGGCGGGGGGAGGCGTGGCAGAGCGGGGGTTAGCAGCGGGGAACAGGGGGGAGCCCTCTCTCCCCCCCACTCCCCTCTGCAACCCCCCGCTCACCCACAGCGCCCCCGAGTACTTTTCACCCAAGTAGTGAAGTACTCGAAAATCGCGGTGCTCAATTGCGAAATCGGCCTTACCGAGTACGTTCTCTCATCTTTAATCGCTATATTTCTTGGTGATCCAGGCCTATTCTGGTGACCCAACAATAGCGTCTACAGTAATGGAAGGTGAAGTTTACTTGATCACTCAGGGATCTCCTCGACTGTGTTGGAGGTTGTGGGATTTTCATTCCTATCATCATTAATAACATATTGATCTCAAAGTGCATTGATGTTTACTAGAAGAGAATTAGTGGCTGCCCCGGACCTACACATTATGTATAATACAGCAGAAACTGAGACGAGACGCAACTAATATATCCAGAGACATGCAACGTTGCATCGTGCACCAGTGGAAATTATGTTAAGACCGACATTTGAAAGAGTAGTCTTAGTAAATTTACCTCATTGTGCCGGCCCCATTGGAAACAATGGGCGAGATCGCAAAAAGAATGGACATGCTGCGATTTTGTTTTCACGCTGCATCGCAAGCATTAAAGCATCGCACATGTGAATGGAGCCATTGGCTTCATAATTTTGCCATTTCTCGCAGCGCTGGGAAATCATGCGATTTCATCGCCAGTGTGTAGGCACCCTGAGTGTGTTTCCTTGCACACCTACTCTACGGCTAGGTTCACACAGGGTCAATTTGCTGCGGTTTTTCCTTAGCGGTTTTGCCGCAGAAGAACTGCTTCTGTGGCAATACCGCTTCAAAGGTTAATTTTGGCTTGCGGATTTTCCTGCGGATTTTCTTGCGGAAAAATCCGCCTGCGTTTTTTCCGCAGCGCTTTTTTACATTTTGCTGCGGATTTAGCTGCGTCCATAGAGGTCTATGGACAAAAAAGCGGTGCGGAAAAGACAGAATGAACATGCTGCTTCTTTTAAAACCGCACCCAGTTGCATTTCCGCCCTGTGAGAACAGCTTTTTTCCAAATCTCATTTGTGCTGCATTGCACTGCAAACGCAGCGGTTTTGCCGCGGATATGCAACGGTAATCCGCGGCAAAACCGCAGCAAATCCGCCCTGTGTGAACCCAGGTTACTAGTGCCTAAATTCCTTCATTCATTCACCTTTTAGCAAAAGAAAGTAATGCTGCAAGCAAGATGCTTCTCAAAAATATACAGGAAAGACTGAGATTAGTAGTTGCAGCAGCGCCCCCTGATGCGCAGGCAGGAATCTGGCGAGGACGCGGCAGACGCAACCTTATTGCAAACCATGGAAAAAAACTCAATACCAAAAGAATATCTTCATGTGCTTCATTGACTACATCAAGGCCTTTGACTGCGTCAACTATGACAAACTATGGCGCCCCCTGCAAGAGCCGGGAGTATCGGCACATCTAGTCAGGCTGATAAAATCACTTTATACCAATCAAGAAGCCGCTGTGAGAACACAGTATGGGGACAGATTGGTTTGGGATCGGCAAAGAAGTAATGCAAAATCAAAAAACATGGAGGGAGCTTGGCTTTAGGCTGGGTTCGCACTGGGCGTATTCCCGTCGGAAATCCCGCGGTTTGGCCGCAGAAAAAACTGCGAGATTTCCGCCGGGAGAACCGCCGCGGAAAAACCCGCGGCGGCTTTGAAGCGGCCCGGCCGCTCGCTCTCCCACTGCGGCCGGCGCTCCCATAGAGGAGAGCGTGGCCGCGGCGGAAATAAAAAAAAAATAGACATGCTGCATATTCTGAAGCCGCGGCGGATTGGCCGTCCCATGTGGACGGGATTTCTGAGAAATCTCGTCCACATGGCTGGCTAATCCGGAGATTAGCGGCCGCAGACGGATTTGCCGCGGCGAAATTCCACGGCAAATCCGCCCTGTGTGAACCCAGCCTTAGGGTCGCTGATGGTCGTGAACAACTAAACTGCTAACAATGACACACATATATACATACACATATCTATATATAGATATATATATTTATTTATATTATATATATTCCATCAAGAGTGCTGCAGACATGAGCTATGGGCCACAGAGACAGATATTGGGCTTGGGAGGGAGTGTATAGGATGTGTATAATAATAATAATCTTTATTGGAAAGCGCAAACTTATTCCGCAGCGCATAATATATATATATAGCCAAAATACGAAATACACTTCCTTCCTAGCCCAGTATCTGTCTCTGTAGCCCACAGCTCATGTCTGCAGCACTCTTGTTAGAACCTGTTAAGGAAGGAAGGGGAGGAGTTATTTCAGAAGGCACTGTAGACTTATCTCAAGTCAGGGGTCAGTGTGAGTTCTTACCGACTGCTACAGACATATCTGCTGGTCTGTGCATTGTGCAAGACAGTCTGACTGTTCATATCATATTAATATTACGCTCTACACAGACCTGTTATATTATGTTTGCGTAATATATATATATATAGGCTGTAGACGTACTCCACCATTAACATGTACACTGAGCTTGCTTTAGGTATGGACATGAGCATTTGGCGTACTAACTGCATCCACTTAGAGGTTGGCACTTCTTCTCTGCTGTCCATAGAATTTCTGACAGCCATTTTCACCTGTCCTTGCCTGCCCTGCTTAGGAAGTGCAGCTCTTATCTTCATCACTGCTCCACTGACTGTCATGGAGATTGCAGAGACATTGGCACTATTTTGGCAGTACCAAATAGACTTGCAGCACAAGGTTAACATTTCTGCCAGTCTATACTTCTTAGTGCCAACTTACTATGCAGTGCTGTGCATAGCAATGATCAGTCCTAGAAGTCCAGTTGGCATATATTACCCACAGTCAGTGCCAGCCTTAGGTTAGATGGCACCCTGCGCAGAATTTCTTTTTGCCTCCCCCCACAATCATAGGAAAAGAACAATATATTGCTCTGATAATCAGTCTGCCTGTAGTCGTCTTGTACAGAAAGCAGCAAGATAGCAGCATACCCACACTAGAACAGCCCAGTGAATACATACTGTACCAGAACCAAGCTCAGTACATAAAACCAGCACCAAAACCAAGCTTATAACATAAATGCAGGCATATAAACAAGCTCATAACATGAACAAAGTACCAGAACCTGGCTCATAATATCAATACAGCCCCAGAACCAATCTCAGTGAATACAGTACTGGAACCAAGCCCATAACATAAATACAGGCAGAGAAGCAAGCTTATAATGTGAACAAAGTACCAGAACCAGGCTCATAATATCAATACAGCCCCAGAACCAATTTCAGTGAATACAGTACTGGAACCAAGCCCATAATATAAATACAAGCAGGCAAACAAGCTTATAATGTGAACAAAGTACCAGAACCAGGCTCATAATATCAATACAGCCCCAGAACCAATCTCAGTGAATACAGTACCGGAACCAAGCCCATAACATAAATACAGGCAGAGAAACAAGCTTATAATGTTAACAAATACCAGAACCAAACTCATAATATAAGTACAGCCCCAGAACCAATCTCATGTGAATAAATACTGTACCAGAACCAAGCTCAGTACATATAAACAGCACCATAACCAAACTCGTAACTTATATACAGCACCAGAAACAAGCTCATTAAATACAACACCAGAACCACAAACACATAACAGAAATACAGCCACAGATCCAAAATCATAAGGCTGGGTACACGACCGCGTGAGCAGGTGTGCCGCGCGAATCTCTCATGTAATGATGTGTACTTGCTCCGTGCCGCTAACCCCTATGCGCCATCTTGGTGTGTATGAGTGTGTAATACGTGCCAAGATAGTTGCCCAAAAAAAAACGCTGGTGTGAGTGGCGCAATACAAATCAATGGACTATTGGCATCGTGTGTCGCCTGGGGGAAAATTGCACACAATGACAATATGCCCGTGTTAGAGTGGCCTAACATTAATACAGCACCAGAACCAAGCTCATAGTGTAAACACAGTAGCAGAACTCAGAGATTGTGTCGGGGGCACCAATGAGCTGACAGCCGTGGGGTAAATATCTAACAAGATGCTGCTGCACAGAGGAAGGAGGTCATCTGGGCAGGTGGACCTATTGTGGGCAATTGTTCCTGCATTTGCCTGATGTCTCCCCAGCCAGCCCTAAGTAGTTTGGGCCGGCCATGCCCACAGTGCCCACCCTGAGTTATATGCATGGGCACTATTGTACATGCTGCTTTGATTTGTGCATTGGTGTCACTTTGCGGTATTATTACATATGTGATTTGGCACCTATAGCCTGTAGACATTGTTGTCTTCATCCTTTGTGTAACCACCCGTCGTTGTAGAGCAGGCAGCAAGTGTGTGTTGGCACAAGCCTGGCCTGTATATTAGTGTAGTATTGTATGTCATTGAAGCTTGGCACAGCACCCATGTGACCTGCCCATGCTCGTCATTGTGCTGCAGTGTGTGTGCGTGAATGGAGGCTGGCACTGCCCGCTGTGTGTCACTCAGGGTGTGGTATGATAAGTCTTGTCTCCAGCTTCCTCTGATTCACCCCAGGCATGCTACAAATGCAGGTAGCCTCCGGTTAGTCACCGACAAATTATGGCCCCGTTAACCCTTTGTAGAGCAGGAATTGATCTCAATATTCCGGGAAGAAGCTTCTGCCAACGTAACTCCCCCCTCGCCGCTCTGCAGCAGATCCATTACACAACACTTACAGGTGCTTTAGGGCAAACATTGAATTAATTCAGCTTCAGAACAAGATATGACAACCCCGCGTCCCTACAGCGTTGGAGGGGTTAACCTCTTCATGTCTGAGGTCTTTCGTGCAGCCGCAACTCCCATCATCTGCCCAGCTGTTGTAGTACTACAACTCCCACTACGTCTTGATAACCAGGTTACACACACATACATACATATATATATATATATATATTATCAAATATTAACCATTTCAGTATTTCAGTACTGTCTTGGGCAGACCACATGATGTTATACACTAGGTGGCCACTTTATTAGAGACCCAGGCCCTTTCATGATTGGCGCTTCCCTGTGTGGAGATTCTCCCTGTGACCCCGGAGTGCGGCATAAAATCTCGGGACAAGTTTTCTGTGGATCAGTTTTATGTGAATCCACATTAGATGGGAAAATCCAGCTATCTGATCTCTTCTAATGAGGCCGGGTCATTGGTCCGGGACTAGCCGGGGCCGGGATGTCACTGCCGACTGCGTGGGGTTTTCTTGTGCAGTGATGTGGAGAGTATACTGAGGATAGTGTGATCACAGAGAATGTACAGCGAAGAGCGATTCTGTGGACGGAAACAACTCATCACCGAAAGGGGTCAGAGGAGGATGTCAAGAATTGTCCTGATTAACAGGTGCTGCACAGTCAAGCTAATTACAGCTAAATACAACGATGGTGCTCCAAGTAACATGTCTGAATGCACAACTTGACGTTCATCAGATGGGCTAGAACAGCAGACGACCATTGTGTCTAAGAGAAACGAAAAGGTGAGACTCCAGTGGATGAAAGAGTGCAGTGGAAAGACATGGTCAGATGAATCCAGATTTGTTGCACCATGCTGATAGGAGGTCGGAATTTGACACAAGCAGCATGAATCGATGACCCCTTCCTGTCAGCTGGTCAGAACATGTCAGCACCTCTATCTAATCTGCAGCAACTACAAGAAGCTTCCTGTCCGCAGGGGCCGATATTCATGCAGTACCATTTCATCACCTAGTGGACTCTACACCATGAGGAATTGCTGCGGTTCTAAAGGGCAAAGGAGGTCCAAGGTGCTACTAGATGGGGGTCTCTAATAGAGTGGCCCTTTAGTGTAGAGTACATTAGCTAGGACTACACATCCCAGCATGCTTTGGACAACTAGACTGTAATCCCATAAATGCAGCTCATGCTGGGAGTTGTAGTTCCACCACAGCTGCAGACCACCGCTATACACAATGCGGGAAGTCAGCTTGAGGGTCTCTCTTCCCATCTCATCTATAAGTAGTAGAAAAGGTGTTCATACAAGCTCCCTGCACCCCTTTACTACAGGGAAAGTAGGCCGCACCGCACTGTTATGAAAGCTGCCTTTGTTGCCAATAGCAACCAATCACAGCGCAGCTCTCATTTTACCTCAGCAGTGTAAGAAATGAATGCTGCGCTGTGATTGGTTGCTATGGGCAACAAAGACAGATCAATATCAGACAGGTTTCATAGCAGTGTGGTGCGGCCTACTTTTCATTGGCCCCCCTGTATAATGGAGGGGATGACATAAATAAGCAGCAGTAGACATTTTGTATCTTGAGGGTCAGTTCACTTCTAATATTCAGGTGTGCGCACCTTTGGTGATTAAACCCAGTCACCCGTAGGCCGGAGCTACACGGGTGTGAGTGCATTTATATGCGCCTTTACGGAATAAACAATGCTTTTTTGCTCGCATTGACGCATTTTACTACCATTTTTGCGCCGCAAGGCATGTTCATTTAAGTGCAGCAAACAAAGACACGCCAATTGAAATGGCTAATTAGTCTTAATGAGTTCCAGATGTGTTGTTTTCCTAGTGGAATTACGCAGCGTTTCGTACACCTCCTTGCGTATTGTGCGCGTGCATTTGTGTGCCGACTATTTATGGCTTTTATGGAGACTAGAGATGAGCGAACGTACTCGGTAAGGGCGATTTCGCAATCGAGCACCGCGATTTTCGAGTACTTCACTACTTGGGTGAAAAGTACTCGGGTGCGCTGTGGGGCGGGGGGTAGCAGCGGGGAACAGGGGGGAGCCCTCTCTCTCTCCCCGCTGCAACCCCCCACTCACCCACAGCGCACCCGAGTACTTTTCACCCAAGTAGTGAAGTACTCGAAAATCGCGGTGCTCGATTGCGAAATCGCCCTTACCGAGTACGTTCACTCATCTCTAATGGAGACCTTTGGTGTGCAAATATGCAGAAAAAGGTCATGTTCGATTTTTTTTTTTTTTTGTGCGACTGAAATGCGCCAACAAAATAGGGAAATGTGAACGAACCTATTCCAATCAATGGGTTATATTCCCTGCATTTTTGCGTGTACAAATACGCCCGTGTGAAGCCGACCAAAGGGACCTTTTACACGGGACGATCGTTTGGGTGCAGATGCCTGACAGGTTGTGCCAGCGATAATCGTTCCTGTGCTTTTACACAGGAATGATCTTTGCTCAGCGAATGGAGGCGGAGTGGATCGGGGATTGTTTCGGCCCGCTTGCCTCCGTTCAGGCTGCTTTCACATGGTTGAGAAGGCTGCTTTCTAGAGATGAGCGAGTATACTCGCTAAAGGCAATTGCTCGAGCGAGCAATGCCTTTAGCGAGTACCTGCCCCCTCGAGACCAAAGGTTCGGGTGCCGGCGGCAGGCAGGGAGCTGCGGGGGAGAGCGGGGAGGAACGGAGGGGAGATCTCTCTCTCCCGCTCCCCCCCACTCCCTCTTGCTGACTACTCACCGCTCCCCCGCGCTGGCACCCAAACCTTTGGTCTCGAGTGGGCAGGTACTCACTAAAGGCAATGCTCGCTCGTGCAATTGCCTTTAGCGAGTATACTCGCTCATCCCTACTGCTTTCACATCATGGTGCAGGGAAAAAGCAAAAACGCTACACGTCCTATCTTTTTACAGTCCTCGGAACGCATAATCCATTGAGGTCAATGGGACCCTTAATGCCTCGCATGGCTCTCTGCAGGCCGTGTGCTGTGCAGGCTGCGAGGTTTCCCATTGAAATCATTGGAAAACACTTCCGATTCTCTATCGCGCCTGAAACTTGCACAAGGGGATCGGAATTTCACAGATGCTTTGTGAGGTGTTTTTGCCTAAAAAAACAAAAAAAAAATCGCCTTGCATCCGCAGGTAAAACGCAGGATGCTGAGCGTGATATTGGGCCAAGCTTCTCGGCCTGATCTCGCGCTCGCCCGTGTGTAGGTAGCCTCATAGTAAGCAGGCAGTCGTTCATAAGCGAATGACGGTCTGTTTGCATGGAACGTTCCGTCGTTCAGTTTTATGTGTGCAAAAAAAATGAACAACGAACGCGAAACGAGCAAATTCTCATTCACCGTTCTGTCGGTGCATATATTCACACTGACCAAAAAAAATCATTTACACGGGCCGATAAATCGCGGATGTGGGTCTCTGAGCGGTTTTTCGTCCCGTGTAAAAGTCTGCACACAGTGAAGATTGGAGGGGGTTATAGATATAGAGAAAACTAGTCCTGAGCAGATTAATCTGGCCGGACTGGCCGGATGACATTTATCATCGCGGATTGGATATTTCCGGGCGGGTGGAAGAAGAATCGCTACATAATTGGAATAGTTTGTTGTAAATAGGTGCATGAACTCCGTGGGCACGAGTGGGAGATGCCAGGTCGTAGCGTGCCAGGAGGTCTGGAATTGGCTGGGGCCTCCCGAAGAGATGGAGTCTTATACCCCGTGTAGGAAATATGTGCTGTAGGGTTAGATACAAGAGGGATACCTGCTGAAACATATCGGATGCTCATGAGGTGCGCCGTGCATTACAAGTGTTGTGATGTCCTGCGCTGCCAAATATGGAGGTGCTCACCAAAGTCACATCATTTGACTTATGTGATGGTCCCACCGGTCCCACTCTACCGTGGGACCGGTCTAAAAAATGCTACGCCTACTACACTGAATTACCACTTTTTTAGAGACCCCATCTAGTAGCATGTTGGACCTCCTCCTAGATGAAGGTGCTGACATGTTCTGACAGGAAGGGGTCATCGATTCATGCTGCTTGTGCCAAATTCTGAGCCAAATGCATCAGCATGGTTGTTACGGCTGGCGGGTGTGGGCCCACTGTGCCAACTTACCAGCTAGGCTGTGATCCTGAACCGCTGAGGTTAGCAGCTGATCCCAGTGGACAGAGGTGTTGGAGCACGATGCTGAGAGTCTGTTCAATCCGCAAACGGGAGAGGTACTGAGGCCGGCTTCACACTGGCGATAGTCTATCTTGCGTTGCGAAAGTGAGTGAAAGCGCATGAAAATGAAACCAATGATTTTCAATGGTTTCATCCTCATTTGCGATGCCTTCATTGCACACTGCAAAATCTGCGCTATCGCCGATTGAACGCATAGGGAGTACGTCACGCTCCCCTGACACAGCTGTGACAGCTATGGCAGGGGATTCCTTCATCCTCGCGGGGACTGCAATGCTATCCCATTGATTTCAATGGGGCCAGAGCTGCTGCCATCCTATTGAAAGCAGTGAGTTGCAGGCATCTCTCGCAGTGATGATTTTCGGGGAAGGGCTTAAAATATTAGCGCTTCTCTGAAAATCATCCCGAGCTGTAAAGAAAAAAAAAAAAACTCACCCGACGAGCTGAGTGGCTCTTTTATCTGTCCCTGGCAGTCATCTCCTCTCTTCTGGAGGCCAGGGATTGAAAAATCCCTGCCTCCAAAAAGCGCTGCCTCATCCTTGAATGACAGCTGAACCCCGCGGTCCTCACCTGGGACCTGTCTATCCCTGACAGAGCACAGGAAAGGTGAACTGAAAACCAAACACACTGCAGAGTACAATAAACGCAAACCATAGAGACTCGCCACAGAGATGAAGACAATACAAAGACAGGAAGGCACTAGGGAACACCAGAGCACGTGAAACAGGAACCAGACTGGATAACTGTAGCAAGGTACACCAGCACTAAGGCAATGAGGCTGAGCTCACCTAAATAGAAAGCTGATGGCTGATGTTTTGCAGCTGAACTGGAACACTGAAAGGATTAACCCCTGCATTGCTGGGAAGAAATGTACAGCAGTTCAGGTTACCATGGAAACTGGACGACGCCTACGTCTGCTGGAAATAATAGGAGGCAGGTACATTTGGGAAGTGGGCCTAATAATGGTGCAACATAAATCTGCATTCATCTGACCAGGTGATGGTTTTCCCGCTGCTCAGTGATCCAGTTGTTGCACTCTTTTGCCCACTGGAGTCTCAGTTTTCTGTCTCTCTTACGCATAATGGCGCTGGAACTGGTTGTCTGCTGTTATAGCCCATCCGTGGTAATGAATGCCTAGTTGTGTGTTCGGACAAGATAGTCGGAGCACCAGCCTTGTATTTAGCTGCAATTTCCTCGACTGTCCAGAGCCTGTTTATCAGGATGATTCTTGACATCCTCCTCTGACCCCTTTTGATGATAGGCTGTTTCCTTCCATGGAATCTCCTTTCACTGAATGTTTTCCTTGATCACACCATTCTCTGTATTCTCTCCACACTGTTACACGAGACAACCCCACACCGCTGCTAGTAAAATCCTGGCCCGGTTTGGCCAGTCTAACACCGATGACCCGGCCTCGTTGGAACTCAATCAGATCGCCGGATTTTACCAACTAATGTGGATTCACATGAAACTGATCCATGGGAAACTTTGCCTATGATTTTATGCTGCACTCCGGGGTCACAGGGAGAATTTCCATAGAGGGAAGCTCCAGTCGTGAAATAGTCGGAGGCTGTAATAAAGTGGCCGTTCAGTGTGTATATATCTACAGTATATACTGTATGTCCTGTGTTAGACCCCCATGTAATAATTTAAATATCTAATGTGCTAATATAATAACCTAATTTTCTGTCCTTTTTACAGAATGCTGTCAGGAGCCCCCCAAGATGCAGCGCCCCCCAATGTGAATGTTAACAGAACAGGAGCCGTCTACGCCTGTCCCATCACAATGTCCAAATCCGACTGCGTCAGAGTCTCCATCGATCAGGAATGTGAGTTTGGGCATCCTTCGGTTCCAGGAGGGTAAAGATGATGTTATGATGGCTACGGCAGGAATTCCTTATATCAGGGGTTTACAGTCCTGATGTATCTCGGCTGCTGGTACAACTCCCCCAGTGCGGGGGACGCGCAGGATAATGGGAGGCTTGGGCTGACAGCTGCAGAACAGCAGGCTGTATCTTACACTGCAATGGTTACTAGCCCATGACTCTCCAGCTGTTGGAAAGCTCTAACCCTCCCATGCCCTGACAGTCCTGCAAGGACCTGTTATTAAAGCAGTTGTCCAGAGTTAGAAAAAATGGTGGTTTTCTTCCTAAAACAGCACCACACATGTGCACAGGTTGTAAATGGTATTGCAGTTAAGCCTCATCCAGTGAAACTGCACTGCAGTACCAAATACAACCTTTGGACATGTGTGGCACTGCTTCTACAAGAAAGCCACCATTATTTTTCTAATCCTGAAAACCTCTTTAAAGATGATTTGTCACCATCTTTTTGTAGCCCTTTCTAAGAGCAGCACAAGATAGTAACAGGCACGCTGCTTGCAGTGATATATCTGCTGTATGTATCTGTGCAGTACTTTGGGAGAAACTTGCATTTTATTAGTAGCCGCCGCACACAGCAGGATTACAGGAAGTAGTCCTCCATAGTCATGAGCTACGGTTTACTCCACCTACATTACTCTCCATCGACTGATTGACAGCTGTCTGCCTATTACTGTGCCTAGTGAGAGAGCTATCAATCATTGGCTGGAGGACATGGTGGGTGTGTCTAGCTGCAGCTCATGAATATTAAGAACTACGGTAGTTCTCTGTGTGGCTGCTAGTAATAACGTACAAGTTTCTCCTAAACTACTGCACAGATTCAAATAGCAGACATATCACTGTAATCAGTATGACAGGCAGTACCTTAAGCTGCTCTCAATGAGGGCGGCAAAAAGATGGTGATAGTGTCCCTTTAAGATACCCATCATGCATTGCACCATTCAATTCTATAATATTCATGTTATTAGAATAATCTATTTTCAGAGTGAGATCTTTTTCAAGGTCTAAATTACCTGATTATATAGATACTTAGGGTGGCCATACACCATAGATACCTATTCTTCCAATGTTCGTTCGACTGACTACTATCGCTTACCTCCCTTGAGGACAGAAGGATGGGGCATGTTGAAATCCAACTGCCTTATCCTACTTTCTCCCAACATCTACCCCAAAATTGGTGGGTTCAGTCGACATTCATCTGATGTGCATGAGCAGCTTTAGTAAGGTTGGAAGTATGCTTATAAGGGTCAACCAGGGCAAAACTGGGACCGGGTGGAATGTCATAGTTTATCTTTCTTAAAGGGAACCTGTCACCACTTATGAGCCCCATAGACTAAGTTATGGTGCTCCTAGGGCAAGACCTGAGGAATCTGGGGATCTGGGGATCTGCTTTGCATACTTATCCGTCTCTCCGTTCCCACGCTGTCACCTGTGGAAATCAGCGTCAGCGGACTTATCCCTATAGCTGTGGCGCACGCACCGCCGTGGAAAAAAATGTGTGTGCGTGCGCAGTGGACACACACACACTGCTCTCTATGGGAGTGTTTGTGCGCAGTGGCATAGACGCGTCCGCTGATGACAGCGAGGGAATGGGGAACCAGGTTGGTATGAAAACTACATCCCCGGACTCCTTGGAACCTGCCCTATGAGCACCATAACTTATTATATATGGTGACAGGCTCCCTTAAAATATAAAATACCGCAACAGGTGAGGAAAGGAAAAACTAAGGAAACGTCTGTGTATCAGATAGAGTTATCCTTGTTCGTGATTCGAAATAAGGATCTGCTTGTTCCTGAAAGAGGACCATACTGGTCCATCGGATATACCTGGCACTGCAGCACTTACATGTATAGGACTGAACTGCAATAGTAGACACAGCCAGTGTTCACAAGTGGCGCTATTTCTGGAAAAAAGCTGTATTTTTTCCCCAGTCCTAGACTTTAGAAAGGTTGTCAGGGACTTTGGGCATTTTTGCTATTGATGAGCTATCCTCAGGATAAATCATCAATAGATGATCAGTGGCGATCCCCCACTCGGGATCCTTGCCGATCAGCTGATTCCTGGTGTCGCTGTCCGTGCGGACCGCACTGTCTGCAGTGCAGGGTTAGTATTGCAGCTACAGCTCTTGTTGAATACAGTGGGAGCTGCAGTACCAAACCAGATGGCTGCTGCAATGTTGTCAATGCTATCTGCTTCCAGTGCTAACCACATTGACAGCGACACCAGGAATCAGCTTATGAGTGGGGGTCCTGAGTGGTAGACCCCCACCAAGTATCTATTGGTCCTGAGGATAGGTCATCAATAAAAAAAACACCCGAATCCCAGAAAACTGCTTTAAGGGCCCACGCACATCTAAGGAGGGCAAGTGCTTCCCATTGATTTCAATAGGAAGCATCACATTTGCATGCACATCACACAGTTTGCGAGTGCCATGCGAAGTCTTTTAAGGTCCCACTGAAAATGACGGGCGAGGCGGCAACATCTAAAGATAGAACATGCTGCGATATGTATTGTGCTACGCTCCCGCCTCCTCTCCGCCCCTTGTCGGCTGCCAGCAATGGGAGGGGGCGGGGCAGGTACTTAGCAACTAGCTCCTGCCCCATGCCCTCCCATTCAAACAGTTGACAAGGGGCAGAGAGGAGGAGGGAAGGGAGTGGGAGTTTAGTAGACACTTTGCTAAACTCCCTCTGACCTCCCTTCTCCGGCAGCTCCCATAGGCTCCCATAGGAGTCTATAGGACCTGCCGCCGTATTCCGGACAGCAGATAGTTCTTCAACTATCTTTCCTGGCTGGCGTAAAAGGGACCGGACGAAATGCGCTATCTTGGTCAGCTGGGCGCTTTTACATCAGATGGGTAGCGTATATTGCCGGGGCGTGAAAGCGCGCCCTATATACCCTCGTGTGAATGAAGCCTAATATTGTATCTTACTAACATTCTGCTATTCTCTCCGCAGATGTGCCTGGCATCAATGAACTCGAGAACATGTGGCTGGGAGTTACACTGGCATCACAGGGGCATGGAGGTCGGGTCCTGGTAAGTGGGATGATGATTAAAGCCCCCAAAACACTGAAATGAACATGAAGTATTCTACTGCTCCTTAGATTAATTATTACTAATTGGTACATGAGTCCGGGGTAACGTTACACCGCCGGAGTCATGGAGTGCAGGATGTTAGCCGGATGGAGGTATAAGAGGTAGTGGTATCTGGTGCCCCTCTGCCACATACGAAGACACCCGTATTATTAGTGGCACATGGTAGGTGGGCGTCTGTTGCTGATTTTGCTTTGGGGCTCGGGAGCTTCATCTGGTCTGGATGGTAATTAAAAATAATGCCATATAATTCACTTTATGCCGCACAGAAATCATTTCCGCTCACTATGGCATCGTCCCAAATACGGCCGGGCACTCCAGGATATTGGAGACGGCCTCACATCTGCAATGCATCAGAATTGTCACGGCCTGTTAGTACGGGAGGACGTCTGATACAATTATCTTGGTGCAGTGTCATTGTGCCACTAGATCTGAGCTGTGCTTTCTGCGTAGGTCATATGGTCTTAAAGGGACAGTAGACCTACATTACAATATTAAAGAGCCCCTTCTCTTAGTCAAAAGCGAATGAGAATATCCTGCAGGAATGGAATACAAGTATCAGCATTCAGACTGACTGCGGTGCAAGCTTCATGCAGAGATACAATCCAGCGACTCCAGATCAATAAGACCAATGCGGCCATCTTAATGTTTGCAGCATTAATCATGACCCGGGCATGCTAGAGTCACCTCCACTGTGACCTGAACACCTTGCTACTTTACCCCCCCAATGATACACTGAGACCATAGTATATTTGTTGGATATTTTGGCCACAGCAGCCTTTTTATTTAACAAATAACAATATATTAACTCTTTATATACGGAGTGGAGGTCCTAGGAGCCACAACAAAAAACCACACATAAAACCATACCTTGCCTCCAACCGTACACCTGGCTCGGAGACACCACTAGCCCCCCCTCCTACTGGGGGGCTAGAATATCAAAAATTGATCCCTTCCCTGGCCTTACCCAATGCACCAGACCCAACCATGATGAACAAATGGGGGGGGGGTCTTAAAGGAGAGGCCATACCCACCAAACTCCCTCCACACAATATAAAAAACCCGGCTCCAAGGACCCCACCCACCCGCCCTGCCATGACAGGACGTGCACAATTACCACCAGACATATTCGGATTACTTGAAATTCTTGAAACTCATGGAATGTTTCCCCTCACCATTCACCTCTCTGGGGAGGGCGGGCGGGACTCTTCCCGCTTTATTCTTTCCTAAAATGGCGCTTCCATCTAAAACTTCCCCATTTTATCACTTTCCCTAATTCCCTAATCCTATCTCCCCCAATCCCCATCTTTCCCTTCCTTAACCTCCACTCCCTCTTTACCTCCTACTCTCTCCTATTAACTCTTTCACCCTTCTGGCTGCCTAGCAACTCTGTCATGTATGGCCTCTCCTTAGGGCCCCTGAACCGTCTCTGTACTTTCCAAATAGTAACATAGTTCGTAAGGCCGAATGACAATGTCCATCTAGTCCAGCCTGTCTAGCCTCCTGTGTTGTTGATCCAGAGGAAGGCAAAAAACCCCAAGAGGCAGGAGCCAATGAGCCCTTTTGGGGAAAAAATTCCTTCCCGACTCCCTAATGGCAATCAGACTGTTCCCAGATCAACCCCTAATAGTTCCTACCTGCCTGTGAATGTACACTAAACGATCAGTGCAATAGGAACACCTACTCAATAACAGGTTGATCCAACTTTTTGGGCGATCATGACTTTCAGACAACGGGGAATAGATTGCACAAGGTGGCGAACATCCTTCGTACTTGACTCGACCCATGCCCGCTGCAGCAGCTCCGTCTGTTGGTGCACAGTTAGTGGCAGCCCTTTCCATTATATCCTAAATACATTCAATGTGGTTACAGTCTGGTGAGTTTAGGGGCCAAGGCAGTGTGGAGGATTCATTGTTGGGATTCTCCAACCACTCCCTAATGATCTGAGGTTGATGACATGGAGCGTTGTCCTGTTGAAAGATGGCACTGTGGTCAGGAAGACCTCCAGAAGATATGGGTGGAGATGGTCAGCTAATAGGTTCCTGTAGTGTTCACCACGCAAGGATTGTGGTATGATGAGCAAAGGCTCTAGGCCTAGCAGGAAAACACTCCCTATGCCATGACACCGCCACTTCCACCGGCCTGTTGAACCCTAAGGGCACATCCGTGGGATAGGATTGGTTTCCACAGGCTGTATTGATAGCAGCCATTTCATGCCATTCCTTTACGGGGTTAATAGGTGTAATAAGATGAAAGGCCTGATGCTCTTGGCATCCCGTATCACATCATAGATGACAGAGGAAGCCGTCTCTATTGTCTAACTGTTTAGATGCTGTGGTCGAGGCATCCAACAGGTTATATGGGTGGGACTGAAGTTATCTCCAATCCTGGCTGTTGCAGGCAGGTGTCACCTAACACAGCTTGTACATCCACTATAAACATATTGCTGATGGTGCTGAGGGGGTAATGAGTGGTTAAAGCAAATTGCTTTGTCATTTAGCATCTGCACCCTTTAAAGTGTCTCTCTAGTTTCGAGACGCAATTCTGTCCCAGGACCAGAGGAGGAGGTACATTACCTGCAGTTGTTCTTCTCCTCCGTCCTTCCGATCCTCCAGTTCTAGGCCCTGTTTGGCCAAGATGGCCAATGCAATCCTCAGACTACCTAAGCACACAGGGCATTGGTAGTGTTTGACTACCAATGCACTATACTTGCTCTCTGATTGACCGAAGCAGGTCATGAGATCAGCACTAGCAAATCAGAGAGCAATGCGCAATGTCCAATACGTAGTTAGAAAATTGCTGCAGCCACCCTGGTACAACACTGCAGGTACTATTCTTCGCCCCTCTGTCGCAGAACAGAATTTTGTCCCCAAACCGCAGTGTTGCTTTAAGTGCTTGTGAAACAATAAGTACAAACCATCAGCTCCATTGTCGCTGGCCAGAAGACAGCTTGCCAGAAACCTCCTCCTATAGCTCTAGAGACCTGGAAGCTAAGCACCGCCCTCCACACTTAAGTACTACCATTTTTATTGGACGACAGCCAAAACGGTACAGATTAAGGAAGGAAGATCGGCAATGCTTTCTGCCATTAGGGGGCTTTCACACCTGTGTTGGGGATTCCGCTTTCCTGCTCCGTTCGGGGAGCAGGAAAGGGGAATCCCCATGGCTGAACGGTTCCGTCTATGGATGGAACCGAATAGCGATGGACAGACCCCATTGACTATAATGGGGTCTGCCAACTTTCTGCCCAGCTGCCTGACTTTTGAATGGAAAAAAAGTGTAGCATGCAGCGCTTTTTCTTTTTGTATCTTGAGGCGGATCCGGCCAGAGGTTCCAACGCAGTTGTGAATCTGACCTTACTCCTCTTTTATTTATAGGTGTACTATACTGTACCATTTAAATTACCCATACTTGATTGACACTTTGGGAGTGGGAGCCTTTAGGAACTCCATAGGTGCCCGGAAGATGTGGGCACAAACATGTGCAGTTGTCAAAAACATTTAAAAGGGCATTTTACAGACAGCCCATAATTCAGTCCATTGTTAACTGGAAAAGCCTGGGGGCACGGTGGATGGTTTCTCCAAAAATATGGAGACAATGTACCATAAACCTAACTGTAAAGAATACCTAGTGTAGAATCTATGGTGCCTCTAGTGGCCAATCTTGGAATGAGCATGCTACAGATCTGACTATAGCTGCAGTAATCAAAAACCATTCCACAAAACCTCCCTCTAACATAGAATTACCCTCGTTTATATCAGCAAAAACTGTTTCGCAGACTAAATACGTATTATCTTTTATGTTCGATGCTGGAATGGAAATTGCAGGTGAAGGCAATACTCAGGGTGTAATTAGCATACTGCTATTTCAGAGGTTTTCTCTTAGATTTTATTTATGGAAGTGGATTTAATTATTAGAATGGAATTACACATTGGCGTATAAAGCACCAGGGAAGCATTTTTGGCCTTTGGCAGGATCCACTCCTGGAGTTCTGTATGAAGTCGGACACTTTATAAATGAGTTTAGAAAAAGATGGCTGACTTATTTCCAGAAGCAGCGTCACTCTTGCCTATAGGCTGTACTGCAATATCAGACACAGTCTATGGACAGGAGGGGCGCTGCTTATGGAAAAAAATTGGCCATGTTTTATAATCATACTCATCCCTTTAAAAGGGGGTCCCCACTCTTGAAAATCCCTGCTTGTTTGGGTACCTACACACGGCCAAGTGCCATATTGGACCGTAAAGCTCGGCCTGATATCGCGTGTGAACGTGTGATGTACTCGCTGATGTGAGGCGGTTTTCTTCTGTGAGGTTGTTATTAGAGATGAGCGAGCGTACTCGGCCACGCCCCTTTTTCGCCCAAGTACCGCGATTTTCGAGTACTTCCGTACTCGGCCGAAAAGATTCGAGGGGCGCCGTGGGTGAGTGGGGGGTTGCAGCGGGGAGTGGGGGGGAGAGGGGGAGAGAGAGAGGGCTCCCCGCTGGTACCCCCCGCGCCGCCACGCCTCCCCCCGCCCCCCGAATCTTTTCACCCGAGTACTGAAGTACTCGAAAATCGCAGTGCTCGATCGAGTAATTACTCGAAACGAGTATACTCGCTCATCTCTAGTTGTTATCCTTCAGCATGGCTTTCGCTGCATCGGAGAATTGACAAGTGTTTCCCATGGTTTTCAATGGCAAACCCTGCATTCGCGTGCACATCGCACGCCATGCAATGCGTTTTTCTGTCCCATTGAAAACAATGCGCAATGGATTCCGAGGAACGCGCAAAGATACAGCTTGTTTGCGGTGCGGGATTCTATTCACAGTAATAGGGTTTATATTCGTGTGAGATTTATGCATCTCAGAAACGCACAAATCTTACACGATTTTCTCAGCTTCGCGAAAGCCTTGACAAAAGCTGATCACAAAGTGTCCTCCTGCTGGGATCTCCAGTCATCAGCTGTATTCTATGAGGTAACCCGGTAGTAAGGGCCTGTTCACACTGGCATAAGTTCATCCGTGAAACGCACACATTTTTTGGCCCAAAAACCGATGAAAGCATAGCATTTTACGGATTCCTAGCCTAGACTATAATGGGTTAATTGTAGTTAAACCATGCATCCGTTTGGCTATGTTTAGCCTGACATATATTTGCATGCGCTTTTGGTGGGATTGAAAAGTATAGCCTGCTGCATTTTTCTGTCCAACAAAAAAAAGTATGGAAATGTTGTCAAAGGAAAAGGGAGGTAAACATTTTTTGGGATCAAGTAAAAAAAGGGATTGAACTATAAAACTTTATTAGAAAAAATAATTTACAGTAAAAAAAAAAAGTACCATATATACTCGAGTATAAGCCTAGTTTTTCAGCCCATTTTTTTATGCTGAAAAAGCCCCCCTTGGCTTATACTCGAGTGAGGTAAAAAAGAAACCTCGCAATACTCACCTCCCAGCCTGCGTCTGTGTCCCCGGTGCAATGGTCTCCCTGGCGGTGTGGCAAGCTGCTTGAGAATTCTCCCCACTGTCATCTCCTTGCTCAGCTTTGTATTCCCCCGCCGTAAGCACTGTGATTGGATCGGCACCAACCAATCACAGCCAGAACTCGATCATTCACAGCCATTCAGTGAATGACATTACTGAATGGGTGTGATTGGTTTATCGAGAGGCACTCGATCCAATCACAGTGCTTACTTACACAGAGCTGACGGCGTGGAAATTGAAAACCGAGCAGGGAGATGAGAGGGGAACAAGTCTGAAGCAGCTTGCCACACCACCGGGGAGACCATCACGCTGGGGATACAGACGCCGGCTGGGAGGGGAGTATTGCATTTTTATCAACTTAGTATATACTGGAGTATAGCTAGGCTTATACTCGAGTCAATAAGTTTTACCAGTTTTTTGTGACTCGGCTTATACTCGGGTCGGCTAATACTCGAATATTTATGGTAGATGTTTTTCATATAAAAAAAGGATGAAAACAGATCAAAATATATACCGCGCATACAATTTAAAAAATCCTTTAAAAGTATCTGTTTTTAATTTTTTTTTCATATATGTTTCTCACATACCTGAGTCAGGTGTTGTCTCTCCTTAAGGAGAGCACCCAAAAAGTGTGTGGACACACCTAGGGGGTGAGTGGGTCAGGAGATGGTATAGTCTCTTCCCAAGGAGAGCATCCAAAAGGGGTGTGGGGACACCTAGAAGATGAGTAAAGAGACTTATAAGCTCTTGTGGTAAATTTATGCAAATAAGAAAGATGGAAAAATACCTCTACAGCGCCATCTGTTGGTTGGTAGCATTCCTTCAAATCAAAGTGACTTTATAACAAGTCTTATCAATGATTAGGATCCTATTCCCAATCATTGATAAGACTTGTTATAAAGTCACTTTGATTTGAAGGAATGCTGCCATCCAATAGATGGCGCTGTAGAGGTATTTTCACATAGCTGAAACACATCCACAGTGCCTCCACAGGAGAAATGAAGCATTACACAATGTCTATTCATATCCATGGGCTGTCTATGTAATGCAGGACAAAACAGGTCCTCCAGAACTGGAGACGCTCTTTTTATGTGCTCTTTGCTCTATACATTGGAGATAGATAACATTAATTCTTCTCTGTCTTATTTCTTTGCCAGATGTGCGCCCACCGGTACTCTGTGGCACTGAAAGCCGGAGAGCAACTCAAGATGATAGGAAAGTGCTACATACGGGGCAACGATTTAAAATACAATGTTAACGATGACTGGCAGACCGATCATTATGAGATGTGTGATGCTGGTGCTAGCAGTGACCATCTTCATACTGGCATGTGTCAAATGGGCATCAGTGGTGGCATCACTGAAAATATGTTGTACTTTGGAGCTCCCGGTGCCTACAACTGGCAAGGTAGGACTTCCATAAGTAGCATAGAATAGATGAGTTCATGATTAAATTATTTGTGTGAACTAAAAAGGGCCTAAATAGGTGTTTCTGGTTTTCTCCTGTGTTTCAGGTACCGACTATGCTCTGCAGAGAGATAACTGGGATTTAATGGAGAGTGCCTTCCCAAAAGATGGTCCCGCTAACATCTACTTGGGTAACTATTCCATCATCATGCCTTCTGGAGATAACATTTTTGATGTTTGCTACTGGATGGGAAGGACATTGAAGACAAGATAGCAAGGGAATGTCGTTAGATTGGTGGGATAGGTTTAATTTTGAGGGCAGGAATCGTCTTAGTTCATTGAAGAGGAGGGCAGTTGGTGGTGACTGATGATCGAATTGCTATTCAAGGCAGTTGGTGTAAGGAAAGGGGCGATGATGAGGAAATAGCCACAGCAGGACAATCTCTTGTTTAGGGCTCCTTCACACAGCACTGCGATTTTCGGATGTGGCCATGTATACGCCACAGCCCGGAATACCGTCAGGCAGGGGCAGAGAGTTTAGTTGTACTTAACTCCCTCCCCTTCCCCTCTCCGCCCCTTACCAGCTGCTGGCAAAGGGAGGAGGCAGGACAGGAGGTAGTGTGTTACACTCCCGCCCCCTCTCCGCCCTTTGCCGATTGCCTGCAGAGTAGTAGCTCAATGGAGCTAGTGTGCTAATCTCCCGCCCCCTTCCTTTGCCGGCAGCCGGCAAGGGGTGGAGAGGGGTATGGAAGGGAGAGGGAGTTTAGCAGAGCTGCTGGTAAACTCTCTCCCACCTCCCTTTTCCAGCAGCTCTTATAGGCTCCCAGAGGAGTTTATGGGACCGGTCGGCGTATTCTGGCAAAAGATAGGTCCAGACCATTTTTACTCCCGTCCAGAATGCGCACCGCATGCGCTATCTTTTTCGGCTGAGCGATTTTACGCACTGGAAAATCGCCCATCTGAACAAACACATTGGAATACAATGCATCAGATGGTTGCGATGTTTGGCCCTGATAAAATGCTCATGTGAATCCAGCCTTAAAATTATTTAGATTTGAAAGGGCGGCCAAATCCTCATATGTGATGACATCTGATCCAGGACGTTACTGCCAGCTGCGGTGGCGGGAGGGAAGCTATGTCTTGCTATACATTGCCACCGCAGGGAAATGCCCTGTAGCATACATCAAATGAATGGCCATCAACTGTACACCAAAAGTAATTGGACATCGGAGTAAGAATCAAAAGCAGTATTTATCTCCATATGTTAATACTTAGTGGGCCTTCTTTGGCCCTAATGACATTGGATACTCACTGTGGCATACTTTCGACTAATGTTGCATACACTACAGTTGGTATTTCCCTCCATTCATCTTGCAAATGCCTGCTGAGTTCTCTCAAAAAAGATGCATGGCCTGTGTACAATGGTGCAAGGAGTGTCGTCATTGGACAGATGAGGATTTCAAGAATGTTCTATGGAGTCACGAATCACACTGCTCCATCTTCTAATCAGATGAACGTACCTGAGTGTGAAGGAAGCCTGAAGAAAGCCTTCTGCCTGAGAGTTTTGTGCCAACAGTTAACTACTAGATTCCATTATGGTCTGGGGATGTTTTATGTGGCATAGTCTCAGTCCTTTGGTTGTAGAGACGTGAACCACGAAGGCGTACCCTGACATTCTAGACAATAATGTGCTGCTGACAATGTGACAATACTCTGGGAATGGTCGGCCATACTTCCAACAGGACAACGCACCTTGTCACAAATACAATGCTGTGTTACATTGGTTTGAAGATATGGATGTTCCATGATTGGACCGGCTGCACAGAGTCCGACCTGAACCCTACTGAGCTTTGGGATGAACTGGAACATTGCCAGATGTTTGCAGCATGAATGGAGGGAAATACCAGCTGAAGTGTATCAGACATTAGTAGAAAGTATCCAACAAGAGAGTATCCGATGTCATTAGGACCAAAGGAGCCCCACTAAGTATTAACATATGGAAATAAATACTACTTTTGATTCTTGCTCAGGTGTCCAATTACTTTTGGTAGTATATAAAATTCATGGGCGCAAGGTAAGCCAGGAAGGGAGCTGTTACTACAGAGAGGCCCTCTATTCTGCCTCATGGATAGGGACCCGTCTAGTAGAGCGTATGGACAGGCATTGTCTCTTTAACTCTACATATTCATTAGACCCTTGAGGTGTCATCATCAGCTCTACACCCAATACCCACAGGTGAAGCCGTCTCACCTGCGCTTGTGGTTTAAGTTTATATCATTCTGGAGGAAGGTTCACACTAAGCTGTATGGAATGCCAGAGGTTTAGTCCGGACTTGTTATATATGAAGCTTCCGCACTTCGCTTGTCAATGTGACTCATTGGGTTGGTTCAGAACTGTTTGGTTTTTTTTTCACGCTCTCTTCTTTTAGGTGTGTTTTCTAAAAGGAATGTGTTATTGGAAAATGACCTATTGCATAAACCAAGTTGCTAAGGGCGCTCACACGTGTGTATTTTATTGCGTATTGTGCGCGTAATACACGGTACCAATCTTATCATTTGCTTTCAGTTGTGCCTTTCACACATAGCACGTGAAATGTGCGCTCAAAAATGGTCGCAGCATGCACTATCTTGGCGTGTATTACGCGAGCATACGCACCAAGATAGTGCATGGGGATTATCGGCAAGCAGTAAGGACGTATTGCGTACTGCTGCGTGCCCCCATGCAGGAGATGCGTGCGCAGTGCGCTGACAAAAAGCACTTGTGTGAGAGAGCCATAAGATAAGGTATAATTTGAAAAAAATTTTGTGTTTTTTTTTTTTTTTTTTTTTGTAAATCCTAAAATCTTGCATTTTTTACACTGACCGCTATAATAGTCTGACACTTCCTGTTCTGCAGAGAAACTTTTCAGCAGTCTTCTCATTATCATCACAGGCAGGATTACACTGAAGTTACACCTGTATATATAGATAACACGGCCGTTATCATACATGTCCTACCGGTGAGATCAGGAAAACCATAGTCTTAGGTCTCATTCACATGGAACGCACGGATTCCACGTGGAGAATCCCACACGGAATCCGGCCTTGAACATGCCCGTGATCCTTGCGTACATGCATTTTTTTTTACTCCCTGTACCGCGGATGGGCCGGCCATCACGCCGGTGCACATGAGCAGTACAGATTTCCCCACGCCGACGCTAGGCAAGGATGCGGGTCCCGCGACCTTTACGGAATTAATAGCTGCGAGTCGGATGGCTTCCATTGACTTCGATGAAAGCCGTCCGTGCGGGAAAAGGAGCGTGCTGTGATTTTTTTTCCTCCGTAAGCGGAAATCGCAATTGATTTCCGCTCGTGTGCATGGAAGAATCACTTTTAGATGCTTGCTATGGACGGACATTGCTGCGGGACTCGCGAGCAGACGTCCGCCTTAGATTCGGCCCGTGTGTATTCGGCCTTAGACCAAAGGCACATGAGCGTTAAGAAGCTGATCTGTGTTGCGTCTGACTTTTTTTGCTCATCCTCAAGCCGTTCCTTCGCGGTCCGTGCTTCCTTTTTATTATTTCAGTATGTCATCAATTTTTTTATATCAGTAAAAAAACCTGAAACAAACCCAATTCATCTTTTTTCATTTCTTACCTATGGATTTATGAAATACAGTCAGTACCGGGACGGCTTCTGAGTGTCGTCCATTTTTTTTTTTGTATCCCCATTGAGATGAAGAGGCAAATCTTGTCTGCAAATTGGATCAGGATTTTACATGCTGCATTTATTTTTCATGTGATCTGTGTGAAAAAAAACCCCAGAAGTGTAATTTGGCACATTGACTACTATGGATCTGTGTGCCGTCCACGACTAGTCTGTACATAGACTGCAGCCTTAGGCTAGGTGCACCCTACTGTACTGTTAATCCGCAGACAGGCATAGTCCCATTATGGGGCTATGAGGCTTTGCATATTGACTTTTTTCACATCGACCAATGGTATGCGTGAAAAAACTTGTGGCATGTCCTATTCCCAAATGATTCGTGGACGTTGGAGATAACAAAGCATGTCAATGCTCTATATCCTTGCAAATCGGACCCATCTGCTGCCCGATATAGGTTGCGCCTGAGCATCTCGGGTGCAACGTGCACTCATGGCTAGTGTGCTGGACTGCTTTACGTCAGTAGTTCAGGCCATGCAGTCTGTTTTCCTTGATTAAGAGTCAGGGCGATCTCCTCTTCGATGTTTGGCCAGGTCTTACCTATCCGAGTTCCACCTCTCTAGCTCCAGGGCCTGCACGGAGTTGCTCCAGCAACTTTCTTGACATGCCCAACATCTCCGGGACTTATAGCACAGCACTCTTACCTAGGGATCGACCTGACAACGCCATTCATTCTTCTGAGCATTTGGCTCTCCTCAGTATGCTGACCAACATATTGACTCGGTCAGAACCACACCAGGTCATGTAACAAATCATCCAAATTAACACATTAAAAGCAATTATCACATTACTTAAACAGCTTTACCATACAACCCTCAAGACTACCCCCAAGAGGACCTGCTTAGGGTCCTTTTACACGGGACGACTGTTGGACGGTTCAGCACCCAACAGCTGTCCCAGTGAAAATCCCTGCTGTGCTTGCATACAAGAGCAAGGACCGCTCCGTGAATGAAGGGCGAGCGGAACTATCTCTTACCCGCTTGTCTCCATTCACATTAAACAAGCCATCATTCACACATGAACAACAGCCTGCTTACACCGGTTTGATAGTTGTTTGATCTTTAAGCCTGCAGAAACTGAATGACAACCAAATATCGTTCATCATTCAGTCACTGCAGGCGTTTACACTAAACAATTACCATTCAGATTCCCGCGATCCAGCGAGAGGATGAATCATGATTGGGCCGCTTAAAAGAGCCCTTTTAAGCCAATGAGGATTTGGAATGGGTTTGTTGGCAGACAACATGACCTTCTGGATCGTATCTCCTATGTCCCCTTGAGTTTGTGTGGCCCGAGTCTCGGCACAATTCTCTGGCAGGCTATTAGGTGTACTCATGGGTAGGGAGCTGCAGGAGATCTAGGATCAGCAATCTTTTATGGCCGAAGCACCATCGGGAAACTTTGAGAGATGGGCCTGTCACAAGCCTGTCTGTGCACCATGTGATATGCCGGAACATATCTTCTCACGGACCACATAGTAACTTACTGAACAAACCTTTATTGTAAGGAAATGTCAGATATCCCCCCGGTTACACACTTTCACCTGGTAGCTTGTTACCTTCACCAAGTGGAGTTGGCTAATTAGGCTATAGCTTTTCAGATCCTTTTTTCTTTCCACAGCTTTATGCCTCTATGCGGAGCTTAAAGGGGTTTTTCCTTGACTTAAAATTGCTTCACAGCCACTCTGTTCCTCCTGGTCGCTGCTAACCAGGACATGTGACTGCAACAGCCAATCACTGGCTATAAAAGGTCAACGAGTGGCCAGTGATTGGCTGCACTAGTCACATGTCCTGGTCGGCAGCAACCAGAAAGAACAGAGTGCTTGTCAAGCAATTTTAAATTGTGGGGAAAACCACTTTAAATAGTGCCCTTACTATTTGGGGGAAAAGGTCTTACTCCGAATGATTGCGCAACACCCCTAACAAACATAGCGGTTCTTTCTCTTAAATTTCCCCTTACGAGTTATTTTCCTATATTAAATCCAATAAGAAAAAAGTTTGTAGGCCGGGGGGCACTAAGATACTTGTGGGGTGCTGAGAGGATGCGGTTACTTCCTTTTATCTGAATTACCTACGCTGCCCCCACGGACAGTGATGGCTCCATGTTGTAGCATTTTGGTAACCTCAGTATAGCTAAAACAGACATAAAAGAGAGAATAAACAGGAAAAACATTAGACCAAGTGTATCTTTATAATCTGCCCTATTAGCGGTGAGGCTATATAGTTTAATGGCAGATTTACAAGCACAAGGGAGCCATGAAGCTCCAGACAGACAGGAAGAGAAGATAAGAAAATCTGCTTTAATTTACTGTGTTATTTCAATGCAAGAACACATTGTATAACAATAGTCACATGATTCTCTAAACCAGAACGTAGACTGTTGCCCTACCCTCTTCTTATACACTGACATGCCAAAATTCATGGGAGAGGAACTAATATTGCGCAGCATCTCCTCTAGTCTGGTGAAGTGCAACAACTTGACATGGTATTGGTTCTACAGTTGGACAGAAGACGTCTGGAGGGATGTTGAGCCATTTGGATAGCCACCCACAGCTCCGTGGTATTTGCGAGTGCAGATTCTTGGGTGCGAATGGACCTCACCACCCCATCCCATAAATCTGGGGTGCACAGCTGCAGTCCTCAAGGGAGCCCAGCAGGTCATTTTTTGGGATTTCCTCAGTATTGCACAGGTGACGTAATTATTGTTAGTGCCTCAGACATTGCCATAGGCGTTCTTACTATAAGATATCCTGAAATCATGACCTGTTAGGGCCCTTGAGGACTGGACTTGTGTACCCCTGCAATAAATGCTCGATTGGGCTCATGTGGGGTGAACGTGCAGGCTCCACGATTCACAGGAACTCACCAGGATGCTCCTCAAACCAATTCTGGACGAGTTGAGTCCAATGGCCCGATGTATTATCCTGCTAGAATATGCCATCATTGTTGGGATACATTAGGTCCATTAGGGTTTGCATATGGTCACCAAGCAGTGAAAGGTAGCGGGCACCGGTCAATGACGTGTTTACCTGGAGCAGTGCACCCAACCCGTGCCCTGAGAACACACCCTACACCAGTTTGGAACCACCACCAGCCTGCACAGTGACTTATTGACAGCTGGGGTCCATGGCTTTGGGGGGTCTGCACCACACCCAAATCCTACCATCATCTGGACACAATTGGTACTGTGACTCATCGGACCACACCACATGTTTCCAGTACTCTAGGGTCCAGTTAGCAACCTCATAAGTCCAGGTGAAATGCTGTGTCTGGTGTTGTGGTGTTAAGAGGCTCTCTGGTGGGTCTTCTGCTCTCATATCTAGTGGAAGCAGAAGAACGCTGCACTGGCCTGCGGGATATGTGTGTGGGGTCTCCTGCATTAAATGTGGATGTGATTTCTGCCGGTGTCGCTTGTCTGTTTGCATGGACAATTTTAGCCAGATGTCACTGTCTGTAATCATTAAGCACCCATGGGTGGCCATGGATTTAAGCACCCATGGGCGGCCACTGCATTGTCCACTGTGGGTGGTAACACCTTCTACGACATATTATGACAAATGTGACACTGTGGATTGAGGAATGTTAAATGCCCGCACAACGTCCGAAATGTAATGTCCCATCCGCCTGGCACCTGCCATCACGCCTTGTTCTAACTCATGTAATTTACATCACCTTGCCATGAGCGCTGGCCAGTGTTCAACCTCACAAGATAAGGAATCTCACAACCTATACAGGTGTGGACATTCGCAAGATGTCACTTGAGATGATGCCGCTTCCTAATCAATTTACATGTCCAAGGCTTCATAAATTCTGTATTTAAAGGCTACCTGAGTCAGATACCATAACTGTACTCTCCCTTCTGCAGGTTACTCTGTACAGATTGGCAAGGACTTACTACAGAAAGGTAATATCACCGTTGTCTCGGGGGCTCCTCGCTGGAACCATAAGGGTGCTATATACCTGATGCAAAAAGAGGACAAAACCTTGAAGCTAAAACAGGTGCTGAGTGGAGACCAGGTCGGCTCCTACTTTGGCAACATCATTGCCCTGGCTGACTTTAACAATGATGGGTAAGTGTTAAAAGGCTAATTAGTATGATAGAAAATAAGGAAGATGGAACAATACCTCTGCAGCGCCACCTATTGGTTGGCAGCATTCCTGCAAATCAATGTCCGACCCATTATACCAGTCTTTGTATCGATGATTGGGAATTGAAAACCAAGCCAGAATCCATACACAGACAGCCATTTCGGAGTGTTTGCCCCCTCATCAGTGTGCAGTAGGATTCTGGCTTGGCTAGTGAGAGGCCTATGACGTGAGTCGGGAGGGGTAAGGAGAGCACCTAGAAGGTGTGAGGAGACTTATAAGGCCATGCATGCTCCTCTGGGTAATATATGCAAATAAGGAAGATGGAACAATGTCTCTACAGCACCACCTATTGGATGGCAGCATTCCTGCAAATCAATGTCCGACCCTTTATACAGGTCAAGGGAACACTGATTGTGAATTGATAGTATAACAGGAAGCATGACACCCGTAGTTGTAGAAGTCAACCATAGACATAGTAGTGCCTATGATTTCTGATTTGTCTAATCCTCATTAAGACCTCATTACTTTAATTTATCCCCAGGTGGCAGGACATAGCAGTTGGCGCTCCCTATTATTTTGACCAGAGGAAGGAAATTGGCGGAGCAGTTTATATTTATACCAATGAAGTTGGGAGTTTCATTGATAAGCCATCTTTAGTGTTGTACGGTCCGTTATACTCTGGTTTTGGTTTTGCTGTGGCGAACATTGGTGATATTAACCAGGATGGATTCACAGGTGAGTAGCATCTGCAATATACACTGAATGGCCACTATATTAGAGACCCCCATTTAGACGCACGTTAGACTTACTTTGGATTAAGAACCACAGCAATTTATTGTGGCATAGATTCCACTAGGTAATGAAATCGTTCTGCAGGAATATCGGCGCCTGCGGACAGAAGCTTCCTTGCAGTTGGTGCAGATCAGATTTCTTGACTGTGCAGCGCCTGTACGTCAGAATGATTCTTGACATCCTCATCCGACCCCTTTCAGTGACGAGTTGTTCCCATCTGTAGTATCCCTCTTCCCTGGATATTTTTCCTCGATCACATCATTCTCATTGTACTCTCCATACTTCTGCATGTCAAAACTCCACGTGGTTGGTAGTGTATGAAATCCTGCCCCCGGCTAGTCTTGCACCAATGGTGAGGCTTCTTCAGAAGTCACTCAGATCGCTGAATTTTTCCATCTAATGTGGATTTACACTAAAAATGATCCACAGAAATCCTGTCCCGTGATTTTATGCTGCTCTCCGGGGGTCACAGGGAGAATTTCCATACAGGGAAGCAGCAATTGTGAAAGGACCGGGGACTCTAATAAAGTGGCCAATCGGTGTAGATTATAACCTATTGTAGAGTGAATATTGTATAATGCAGATTCTACTCTGCGCAGACCTGGCCGTGGGGGCTCCTTTTGAAGCAATGGGCAAATTGTACATCTACCTCAGCAAGTCTACTGGTCTACAGTCCAAACCCAGCCAGGTAAGTGCCTGTTCTATGGCCCTTATCAGTCATTGACTGTAGGTACTGTCACGCCATGATTAAAATGTTAAAAGTAAAGGTCCTTCTTCACAACCGATCATTTTAATATACTCTAATAGATCTAACATGAAAAATAAAGCAATTTTGCATACAGTGTTAATGAAAAATCTTCTTTTGTTTTGTATTTATAGCCTCTATGTAAATATATGTGTCTCCACGGTAACAGACTACAAACCCTGTGTAGTCTGAAGCCACTTGCACATGTTGGAAACCCCCTATAATGTAAAAAAATTGTTACAAATATAATGTGAATGTCTTTTGTGTCCTTGTAGATAATCGATGGATCTCAGATTGGCGGGATACAAATGTTTGGATATTCACTAAATGGGGGGATGGATGTTGATGGAAATTCCTACCCTGATCTGCTGGTGGGCAGTTTATCTGATCGTATGGCTCTGCTTAGGTATTACCTCTGTCTCTTGGGACTATGTGTGCATAGGAAACATGTTACCAAAGCCTGGGTTCATTAGGACTGTGATACAATAAAATAGGATTATAATAACGTAGACCAGGACTGTGATATATTAGACTAGGAGTGTGATATAAGAGACTAGGAGTGTGATATAAGAGACTAGGAGAGTGCTATAGGAGACCAAGAGTGTAATATAAGAGACCAGGACTGTGATATATTAGACCAGGAGTGTGATATAAGAGACTAGGAGTGTGATATAAGAGACTAGGAGTGTGATAAAAGAGACTAGGAGTGTGATAAAAGAGACTAGGAGTGTGATAAAAGAGACTAGGAGTGTGATAAAAGAGACTAGGAGTGTGATATAAGAGACTAGGAGTGTGCTAAGGAGACTAAGAGTGTAATATAAGAGACCAGGACTGTGATATATTAGACTAGGAGTGTGATATAAGAGACTAGGAGTGTGGTATAAGAGACTAGGAGTGTGGTATAAGAGTCTAGAAGTGTGCTATAAGAGACTAGGAGTGTGCTATAAGAGACTAAGAGTGTTGTATAAGAGACTAGGAGTGTGATATAGGAGACTAGGAGTGTGCTATAAGAGACTAGGAGTGTGCTATAAGAGACTAGGAGTGTGGTATAAGAGTCTAGAAGTGTGCTATAAGAGACTAGGAGTGTTGTATAAGAGACTAGGAGTGTGATATAGGAGACTAGGAGTGTGCTATAAGAGACTAGGAGTGTGCTATAAGAGACTAGGAGTGTGCTATAAGAGACTAGGAGTGTGCTATAAGAGACTAGGAGTGTGCTATAAGAGACTAGGAGTGTGATATAGGAGACTAGGAGTGTGCTATAAGAGACTAGGAGTGTGCTATAAGAGACTAGGAGTGTGATATAGGAGACTAGGAGTGTGATATAGGAGACTAGGAGTGTGATATAGGAGACTAGGAGTGTGATATAGGAGACTAGGAGTGTGATATAGGAGACTAGGAGTGTGATATAGGAGACTAGGAGTGTGATATAAGAGACTAGGAGTGTGATATAAGAGACTAGGAGTGTGCTATAAGAGACTAGGAGTGTGCTATAAGAGACTAGGAGTGTGATATAAGAGACTAGGAGTGTGCTATAAGAGACCAGGAGTGTGCTATAAGAGACTAGGAGTGTGATATAAGTGACTAGGAGTGTGCTATAAGAGACTAGGAGTGTGCTATAAGAGACTAGGAGTGTGCTATAAGAGACTAGGAGTGTGCTATAAGAGACTAGGAGTGTGCTATAAGAGACTAGCAGTGTGCTATAAGAGACTAGCAGTGTGCTATAAGAGACTAGGAGTGTGCTATAAGAGACTAGGAGTGTGCTATAAGAGACCAGGAGTGTGATATAAGAGACCAGGAGTGTGATATAGGAGACTAGGAGTGTGATATAGGAGACTAGGAGTGTGATATAGGAGACTAGGAGTGTGATATAGGAGACTAGGAGTGTGATATAAGAGACTAGGAGTGTGATATAAGAGACTAGGAGTGTGCTATAAGAGACCAGGAGTGTGCTATAAGAGACTAGGAGTGTGATATAAGAGACCAGGAGTGTGATATAAGAGACCAGGAGTGTGATATAAGAGACTAGGAGTGTGCTATAAGAGACTAGGAGTGTGATATAAGAGACTAGCAGTGTGCTATAAGAGACTAGCAGTGTGCTATAAGAGACTAGGAGTGTGCTATAAGAGACCAGGAGTGTGCTATAAGAGACTAGGAGTGTGATATAAGAGACCAGGAGTGTGCTATAAGTGACTAGGAGTGTGCTATAAGTGACTAGGAGTGTGCTATAAGAGACTAGGAGTGTGCTATAAGAGACTAGGAGTGTGCTATAAGAGACTAGGAGTGTGCTATAAGAGACTAGGAGTGTGCTATAAGAGACTAGCAGTGTGCTATAAGAGACTAGGAGTGTGCTATAAGAGACCAGGAGTGTGCTATAAGAGACCAGGAGTGTGCTATAAGAGACCAGGAGTGTGCTATAAGAGACCAGGAGTGTGATATAAGTGACTAGGAGTGTGCTATAAGTGACTAGGAGTGTGCTATAAGAGACTAGGAGTGTGCTATAAGAGACTAGGAGTGTGCTATAAGAGACTAGGAGTGTGCTATAAGAGACTAGGAGTGTGCTATAAGAGACTAGGAGTGTGCTATAAGAGACTAGGAGTGTGCTATAAGAGACCAGGAGTGTAATATAAGAGACCAGGAGTGTAATATAAGAGACCAGGAGTGTAATATAAGAGACCAGGAGTGTAATATAAGAGACCAGGAGTGTAATATAAGAGACTAGGAGTGTGATATAAGAGACCAGGAGTGTAATATAAGAGACTAGCAGAATTACCCGGCTTTGTATGTTTCTATTTCATGTAACTGTTTATTGTTTGCGTGTGGTTAAAAACTTTGTTTGCTAATGATATGAAACAAACATAGTAAACATAATAAAATACATTCCATTCACGGCAAGCAAATAAAAATGGCTAGATTTTATATAACAGAAATTACACGTCTCACCAGTGGCAGCCTGAAGAGATTTTAATAAAAGGGGTTGTCCGTCAGGATTCAGCGCTGTAGCCCAGCTGTGGCCTCGGTGACTGTCATGACAGATGATGTCACAGCAAAATCAGGTGACCGCTGCAGCCAATGAGAGGCTGCAGCATCACGTTCCTGAACTCCTGGTATGGCGCTCAGGATATGAACGCTGATGCCAGAAGAACGAGCGGTGACACTGCTGCCTGTCGTTGGTTTAGTAGTCTTCTCATTTCCTGTGATATCATCTGTCACAACAATCACCGGGACCACAGCGGGGCTGCAGTACTAGATCCACAGAGGGGTAAGTAAATCTCCGTTTATTATGTAAATACAGAGGGTCCTATTGAAGCGGGGTTGTCCCGTAACCAGATAACCCCTTTAATATTTGCATTCCGATTTTTTTGCAAATATGTTGAGAACAGGAGGTCCTATAGAATAGAACCCCAGTCTAAAAGCTACTGAAGCACCTGATTTACCTATGTGCCAAATTTGTTGCAGATTGGTCCAGTCATTTGGCCGTGCTGGGGTAATACATTGAGAGTGATAGCCTCTATATTCTATCATTTAACTTCACCCTCTTTTCTTTTTGTTTTCTGGTAGATCTCGACCTGTAATCAATATCAGAAGGGAGTTCTCTGTCACCCCCACAACCGTGGACCCCAGTAAATGTACTACGTCTTCCTGGTGAGAGTTGCCTTAAACTGTATGGTGTACTATATCCTGAAAAGTTTTGTAACTTTCCAACATACTGGACTTAGCATTTCAATTCCTTTTCATTTTCAATATCTGTTTGCTGTCAGTGAATGAAAATCTCTCCTTTACATTGACAGGCCTAATACTTCTCATAGCTGAGGGTTTGTGATAGCTGTATCCAGTCTGGACAATCCTCTTTGAGCTAAACAGCCTCGACTACAGACTGATATATTTTACCTCCACTGATACATTGTAGCTAATTTATCAGGACAGGAGAGACATTTGTGCTGCTCCTGTGTTTAGCTCATAGAGGATTGCATAGGCTGGATACAGTTAGCAAAGTCGGATGTGAGAAGTATCACGTCTGTAACAGGTTTGTATAAAACATCTCCATTCACTGACAGCAAGCAGAGATGTTGAATATGTGAAACCTCTTTTTACTACTAATATTTATATGGTGCCAGCATATTCTGCAGCAGTTTACAAATCAGAGAGGACAAGAATAGACAAAATACAATATTACAACCAATATAGAACCAATAGGCAATGTGAACAATAGCGGTGAGGGCGCTGCTCACAGGAGCTTACAGTCTATCAGGAAATAGGAGTAATACAAGAAGTAGCAGTGCTTGTTTTATAGAATGGTCTGGCCTTTTTTATGAGTAGGGTAGTATGAGCCGCTCACCAGCTGGTATCTGTAAATGTGCAGATATGAGGTGTGTTAGGATGTAAGAGGTGTGGGGGATATAATGGGCTAAGGGAAAATGTAGAAGGAGGGTAAATGGAGAAGAGTTAGAGTAGAGAATAGGGTAGGCTCCTATAAAGAGATGAGTTTTTTAGGGCACGTGTAAAGCTGTGGATATTGGGAAATATCAGTCCTTTCAACAATGCTATTGTTTCAGCTGGTATCCCGCTCGGAGAACACAGCCAGAGTATGAAGAAAAGAGCGCTCCAGCTGTCTTCTGCATACCCGTTTGGAGCGCTCAGCTGTATACCAGCTCTGCGCTCCATGAACACAGCAGGAGTATAGGATAATGGCACCCCCACAGTGATTTTCAGGGAAGTGCTTTAGATATAAGCCCTTCCCTGAAAATCATCCCTAGCTGGTGTAAAAAATATATATATACTCACCTCTCCGCCACTGTCAGGGCTCAGCCACATGTAGCCGTGTCTTCTCCCTGCACTGCTCTGAAGTGCTTTCATCAGCTGAAAGAGCTGTATCTGACTTGCTGGCTGACTGGCTGAGCGCTCAGCCAATCAAAGGCTGTGCTCAGCCATTCATTGAATTCAATTTTAAATCCCCGCCTTATGAAAGAGCTTCAGAACAGTCCAGGGAGAAGACGTGGCTACACGTGGCTGAGCCCTGGCAGAGGCGTAGAGGTGAGTATATATTTTTTTAAATGTTTTACACATGCTATGGATGATTTTCTGGGAAGGGCTTATATTTAATACGCTTCCCCGAAAATCACTGCGGGGTTGCCTGTGTTCTGCATACCCCGCTCGGAGCGCTCAGCTGTATACCAGCTAAGCGATCCGAGAAGACAACAGCTGTATGCTAAAGATAGTGGTCCCGCTTCTCTTCTGCACACAGTGTGAGACTTCATTTCTACACTTATGCAAAGTGAACGCTAAAAACTGTCACTCAAACTGCCGTTTGAGCGAATTTTGAGCGATCATCTTGTTATGTAAATGCACTCAGCGATTATGGCTCAAAAGATGTCTTTTGAACGATAATCGTTGTGTCTAAATTAGGTATGAGTCTAAGGTCATTATCAGAGCAGAGAGCACAGGGAGGGTGGTAAACAGAGATTAGGGAAGAGATATAGGACGGTCAGCACTGTGGAAAGCTTTGTGGATGAGCGTGACAAGTTAAAATTGTATCCTATAGGGGGCGGAAAACCAGTACAATGACTGGCACAAGGTGGAGGCATCGGAAGGGGAAAGTTTAGTGAGGAGAAGATCCATCAGCAATGAGTTACAGTTGTCAAGATGAGAATGGATCAGGGTCTTTGCTGTTTCCACAGTCAGAAAAGGTCGGATTCTAGAGATGTTTTCGAGGTGCAGGTGACATGAGAGAGCACAAACTTGCGATTTCTGTGCGATGTGTTCTTAGCATTAGAAAACCCCATTGATATTTGTGTTTAAAAAAAAAAGCGGCGATATCGCGTGAAAAAAACGTGCAAGAAAAACGCAAGTGTGGAAGAGCCCTGAATATAGGGAGAGAAATAAAGATCAAAGTCAAATTTGTCCCCAAGACAACAGGTGTGCTGGGTTATTGTAGTACCGCCCCTTTCTCACCATGGACACCCTAAAAACGCTCACTGTTGCCCTCATCCACTCTCGGCTCAATTATTGCAACTCGCTGCTGATCGGCCTCCCCCGTGCCAGACTCTACACCCTCCAATTCATCTTGACTGCGGCAGCCAGGCTCATCTTCCTGTCCAGCCGCTACTCGGACGCCTCTGCCCTGTGGCGGTCGCTGCACTGGCTGCCCGTTAAATACAGAATTCAATTCAAACCCACTACCTTCATCCATAAAGCTCTCCGTAGCGCAGTGCTGCCCACATTGCCCCCCTCATCTCAATCCATCACCCAGACCGCGCCCTCCGTTCCACTAATGAAATCAGATAAACTGCCCCTTTAATTCGAACCTCTCTCTCCCGCCTCCAAGACTTCTCCAGAGCAGCACCAGTCCTCTGGAACGCACTACCAAAGGCTACCCGAGCAATCCAGGACTCGCAGAACTTCAGGCGTGCTCTAAAAATGCACCTCTTCAGGGAGGCATACCGAATTCCCTAAACAAACCCCTCTGTACCCCGCCTGATAACATGCTCCCTGACCTACTGACTGCAACCCCTGCTAGCCGTAATCAAGCGGCACCTGCAGTCATATCGATTCAGCCACCACACGGCTTAAGTCTGATCATTGTCTATGTGTATAGCATCCCACACTCTCAACCTCGCCATACCGTGCACATCTCCAGCCCCTTTACCTTCTGTATCCCCCCATTATTTGTAGTATGTAAGCTCGTTGGAGCCCCCCACCCCTACTGTTTCCATCAACTGATTACTACATGTAACCGTGGTTTTTATACTTTTGGTTTTCGTATCTGTTCTCCCTTGTTTTGTAAGCGCTGCGGAATATGTTGGCGCTATATAGTATTATTATTACTACCACACGATGAGGTTTAAAGGGTCACTTACATCATCTTTGAGCCCCATAAACTATGCCCCCATGAAGTCTTGTGCACCGGAAGCTTGACTTCTTCTGCACGCGCATCTCCCATTCATCTCTACTGGAGCTGCTCATGCGGGAAGAGTCAAACTGCCAGTACGGAGACACAGTGCTCAAACGTGGTGCCCGCTCAATATAAAACATTCCTTCCCGGACTCCCCGTTCCATCACTTTTGAGCCCATAATGTAGTTTATTGTGTCCTCTGCAGTACTGACCCCGTTCTTCCCTGTCTTGTGTTACAGTATGGATATTCGTCTCTGCTTCTCGTACATGCTAAGTACAGGTGACGCCAGTAATAAGCAGAACATTAGTAAGTATTTCGCTGTCATTTATGTGAGCGTTCCTCTGTGCTCGGGATTTGGCCAACAAACTAGTAACATTAACCCTCTCCACTGTCTGATGTCTAAAGACATTCTGATTGAAGGCTATACAGCTCCAATGTCGGAAGACGTCCAACAGGGTATTCTTACTGTATATTACTGGCCGCTCTGTTGTCGGGGGGCCTCTCCAGCATGTCCCATACCTTAGTACTGGCTCTAGCCAGCAGATGGCGCCATTGTATAATGGCAGAGAGAGAAAAACCCCTGGGAAACCCAGAATTAAAAATTGGATTGGAAAGGGTTAAAAGGCCCTTTTACACAGGCCAATAAATCATTGAGATTCCTGCATCCAGCGGGAATCTGAACACTTATCGTTCAGTGTAAATGCCCGGACTGAACTACGAATGAGAATTAATTAGCTTCTCGTTCATGGTTCAGTTTCTGCACGCATGATCGGCCCATGTAAACATTTTTTCTGATGGCATTTACTGTGCAGGAATTTTAATGTGATGTTTTAATAAATTGGATTTTTATGTATTCATCAATACCCATTTTTTCATTTTTTTTTCAAGCAACAACTGGGAAATAATGTTTTTCAACTTTTAATTTTTTTTCATTTTTTGTCATCGCTAAAAAATCTTTTAGACTTACTTTTTTATTAGTTGAGCTTGAAATTTATTTTTTACAGTATACAGCAGTACATTAATATTGCAGTATACTGTATTCTGACTGGCATCTTGAGACATGCCACAGGAACGTCTCAATAGGCAATCATTCATGGCTGCTATTATACCCCAATCGCACCTGGAAATTTCATCATGGGGAGCCTTTTCGGGTATTCCAATCCTAATTGGGGCATTTAAATGGTTAACAGTTGTGATCTGAGTTATCTCTGATTGTGAATGTTGTGGGCATGTATGGAGCAGATTTGGCTCCCAAGCCTACTTTGTACAATGACATCCGAAGTGCGCTGTACGGTGCACATCAGGAAGGGGTTAATATTTTGTGCTGATTTATTTCCTATTATGTCTTTATTGAGGTTGTAGCTTTTTTTTTCAATGCTGAGCTCCAAATTTCCAGGGATGACATATAATTAAATTATAAAATTCTGTCTGCCTGCAGCCACCACTAGGGGGGGCAAACTGCATACTGTGTTATTATAGAGTTCTATGTCTAATCAGTATACAGTAAGCTCCTCAGCTCCCTCTATGGGTGGCTGCAGGTAGACAGAATTTTATCATTTAAAGGTGATCTGTCAGCTACTTTGAGCCCTATTAGTTAAGCTTATGGGATCAAAGTAGCTGACCCACTGAGTCCGGGGATATAAGTTTTAGACTTACCTTCCTTGCCATTCTTTCGCTGTCAAACCCACTACTGAATGCTTCCAGTGGACTTCATGGTACATGTATAGAATGATAGGAGCACATTGAGCATGCTTATGTAGACCGCAGAATACATTGCAGCAGCAAGTTTGAGAAATGACAGAGGGGGAATGGCAGGGAAGGTAAGTATAAAACTTACATACCTGGACTCAGTGGGTCAGCTACTTAAAGCCCATAAGCTGAACTTATAGGGCTCAAAGTAGCTGACTTTCTTTTTAACACTATGTCTATGCAAGAGCTGTACGTAAATAACATAACATTTACCTATTCTCCATTGTAGCTCTCCAGTACACAGTGGAAGCCGACTTTGATAGACGTCCTTCTCGAGTGAGATTTCTAGGGGCAGCCGGAAGTGTTTACAAAGGATTTTTCCCAATGCCAGATACCCAATGCCAAAACCTAAAGCTTCTGTTACTAGTAAGGAACTAATATAGCCTTATACTCTGTGTGCACCAGGGTATATCCATATACGCATAGTCTATGGGCTTGGTCTGGCATCATGTTATGTTAATGTGATGGATATGCTATGTAGTAGATGCACTCTCAGATTTTGTTTGTGGGAGAAGTGGATGAGAAGGAACATTCACCTTAACTAAATATGGTTGTATCTTAGCCATTGAACTGCAAAATGAGTGAATGGAAACATAAGAGCGACCATAGAAACCTTAATACATCAATGGTTGGTGAAATACCTGCATATATGTTGATAAGTTGGAGATGGGAATAGGATGAACAGAATAGCCTTTGCTAGGGGCATACATAGAGTTAAAGAACATGTTTGGATAGGTCATCAATAGTTGATCGGCAGTAGACCACTGCTCAGGATCCCACCAATCAGCTGATCGTCGGGCCTGCTGTCAGTGCAGACACGACTGGAAACATATAGTGCTGTCAGCATTGCAGCAGCTAGGTTTGGTACTACAAGCACAGCTCCAATTGAATTCAATGGGAGCTGTGCCTGCCACTACCAACCCGGGCTGCTGCAAAATGGACAGCGCTATCTGCTTCTAGCACTGCCCACATTGACAGCAGGCCCAGGGATCAGCTGATCTACGGGGATCCTGAGCGGCAGATTCCTACCGATCAACTGTTGATGACCTATCCTGAGGATACATCATCAGCAATAGTAAAAGTGTTGACAACCCATTTACGTAATAAAATTATGACTACCTACAACCACTATTAGGGGGAGTTAGCTGCTTGTGATTTTATACAGTTCCCATTGAACTCATTGGGAGTTCTTTAAATCTGTCTGCAGAGAGCTCCCCCTAGTGATGGATGGAGGTAAGCAAAATGTCAACTCAATGACAGTCAGGAGAGCGGTTCAGTGCCAGGCCCCCTTCTTAGCATGGGACCCAGAACACTTACTTGTATGGTCTGTGAAGGTACGCCACTGGCCTTGACACATACCATGCATCCTGCTATTAATTTTCCTTCCCATGTCTCCTCCAGTTTACCACTGTCCAGGTCTGTATTTTACCGTAATTTAATTCCTTTTATTTCCCAGGAAAGTATCCGAGACAAGCTCCACCCAATACACGTTTCACTGAAGTATAATATTCTGGAGCGTGAGCAAAGAAATCCCAGGAGGATTGTTAACCTGGACAACTTTCCTGTCCTGAACCAAGATCAGAACATGGAGCAAACACTGGAGGTAAGGGAAGCAGCATGCTATGGAAAAATCCTATAGTGCAAGGACTATCGGCCATCGGCTGTGTGGTGTGACATTATTAGTGATAGGAGAGGAATATACAACACTATTAAGGGGGTAGTACACAAACTCAAAGCTTTGTTTGGGCATATAGATGTCAAATAGGTGGTGAGTCACAGAAAAAGGCCGCTAAGAAACAGTGGTTCTCGCTATATAAACTTGGGCAATGGCCACATCTACTACTCCGTTTTCTTGTAGTGGCCACCACAGCTGACTTCGTCTTTCTCCGGTACAGCTATCAGTCATCACAACAGTGGCTACCCTATGGGAGGGGTTGTCTTCTGTCAATAAGTAGAAAAACTCTCTTGAATTGCTGTCCCTATACTTAACATCTATGCAGCTGAACACTGTTGCTAAGGAAAATCCGCTACATAGATGAATAGAGCAACTGAGTACAGGCGGTACTTCACTGCGCTTGTAGCCTGACATACTATTAGAGGCACGGCACAGTAGATATTATAAGTTTACATTAACCCATTAGGGACATGGCCCTTTTGTTTTTGGTTTCTTCTCCCTACTTATAAAAAATCATAACTCTTATTTTTCTATCATCCTACCTGTCTGACGTCTTGTCTTTTATGGGACGACTTGTATTTCTTAATGTTACTATTTAGTATACCATATAATGTACTGAAAAATTTTTTAAAAATTTCTAAGTGGAGTAAAATAGAAAAAAATGCAATTCCACTAATTTAGGGCTGTGATTTCGATCTCAGCGTTTTCCCACAATTTTAATTTTGTTTTCAAACACAGGTATTTTGATTTGGACAGGCCACAAGCCCATGGGCAGAAATACATGTCAGCTTTGGGGACCTTCAGAAGGCCCTGGGCTGCCATAACAACTAAACGGCACCTCACAATCTCATTGTGAGGGGACCTTTTGGGACTTCCTAATGCTGATTGGGTTTTTTAAATGCTACTTTCAGAACTGATAACGGCGTTTAAAAGGTTAACAGCCAAGATCAGCGTGACTGCTGATCGCTGCTGTTGCAGGTGGCTGTCAGCTGCCAAAGACAGCCAGCACCTGGCATGTATGAAGTGGGATGAACTCCTGATTCTGCTCCAAACTAACTCTACACTGGGAGGCTGTACATGTACATCTTTTTGGGTGAAGCCATTAACTACCCCTAGGATTTCTCTTAGTACTCTTTACCTTTTCTTCGATGTGTGGCTAACATTCTTTCCTGGCCGCGGGTGCTGTTTGTGGAGAAGCTGTTCCCATGCTGCATACAGCTTCTCCTCACATTGCACTCACTCCTCACTGTGTAATACTAAGACACCCAACTGATAATATAAAACTGTACTATCTACTGTATTGTGGCTGTAGTTTGTGTCATATCTGAAATTTTATGTATTTTCTACAAAGTAAAAAAAAGTTAAGTAAGTATTAGAGATGAGCGAACACCAAAATGTTCGGGTGTTCGTTATTCGAAACGAACTTCCCGCGATGTTCGAGGGTTCGTTTCGAATAACGAACCCCATTGAAGTCAATGGGCGACCAGAGCATTTTTGTATTTCGCCGATGCTCGCTAAGGTTTTCATGTGTGAAAATCTGGGCAATTCAAGAAAGTGATGGGAATGACACAGAAACGGATAGGGCAGGCGAGGGGCTACATGGTGGGCTGCATCTCAAGTTCACAGGTCCCACTATTAAGCCACAATACCGGCAAGAGTGGGCCCCCCCCCCCCTCCCAACAACTTTTACTTCTGAAAAGCCCTCATTAGCATGGCATACCTTTGCTAAGCACCACACTAGCTACAACAAAGCACAATCACTGCCTGGATGACACTCCGCTGCCACTTCTCCTGGGTTACATGCTGACCAGCCGCCCCCCTTCCCCCCCACAGCGCACACCAAAGTGTCCCTGCGCAGCTTTCAGCTGCCCTCATGCCACACCACCCTCATGTCTATTTAGAAGTGCGTCTGCCATGACGAGGGACCGCAGGCACACACTGCAGAGGGTTGGCACGGCTAGGCAGCGACCCTCTTTAAAAGGGGCGGGGCGATAGCCCACAATGCTGTACAGAAGCAATGAGAAATAGAATCCTGTGCCACCGCCATCAGGAGCTGCACACGTGGGCATAGCAATGGGGAACCTATGTGCCACACACTATTCATTCTGTCAAGGTGTCTGCATGCCCCAGTCAGACTGGTAATATGTACCTTAACAGTAACCGCGTTGGTGGTAATGTGGTGGTGACTGCGGACCTAGTAGCGCAGTTGTATTTTGTTGGTTTTCGGAATGCGGCCAGGATTAAGTGGGCCGTGGCGGGGGGATGGTGTGGGGGCTCTCTTGTTGTGTCGGTAAAGGTGAAATTCTTGGACTGCCACCAGACGAACCAATGCAAAGGCATTTGCCAAGAATGTTTTCCCTGTTGGAGGAGGAGGGGGATGTTTTTGAGGCACTACGTGTCCTCTCCACGTGTCCGTGGTTATATGCACCTTAACAGTAACCGCGTTGGTGGGAAATGGCCTCGCCGCCATCATGTCTTTGGGAAGCCTCTGTTTCCACACCCCAGAGACATACCATTAGCAGCGGTATAGGCAGAGCCCAGAATTCGTAACATTTCAGCCGTAGCATTAGGACAGGCCCCACTAACATATCAGTAGCAGCATTATAGGAGGAGCGCAGTCTTCGTTCCATGTCAGCAATAGTAGCACTCAAGACAGGCCCCAGTAACAATTCCGAAGCAGCAGTATAGCGGGAGCGCAGTCTTCGTTCCATGTCAGCAATAGTAGCACTCAAAACAGGCCCCAGTAACAATTCCGAAGCAGCAGTATAGCGGGAGCGCAGTCTTCGTTCCATGTCAGCAATAGTAGCACTCAAGACAGGCCCCAGTAACAATTCTGAAGCAGCAGTATAGTGGGAGCGCAGTCTTAGTTCCATTTCAGTAGCCTTAGTATAGCCAAGGCCCAAGTTACATTTATGTAGCTAAAGTGTAGGCCAACCCCACACACCTTTCTGTACCATGAGTGCAGGCGAAGAACATACAAATTGCTATGATTACACTGTAGGTGAGGGCCCCCAAAAATTGGTGTACCAACAGTACTAATGTACCTCAGTAAAAATTGGCCATGCCCAACCAAGATGGCAGGTGAATCGCTTTGGTTAATGTGGCTTAAGTGGTAACTAGGCCTGGAGGCAGCCCAGTGTAACGAAAAATTGGTTCAAGTTAAAGTTCCAATGCTTTTAAGCGCATTGAAACTTATAAAAATTGTTCAGAAAAATTATTTGAGTGAGCCTTGTGGCCCTAAGAAAAATTGCCCGTTCAGCGTGATTACGTGAGGTTTCAGGAGGAGGAGCAGGAGGAGGAGGAGGAATATTAGACACAGATTGATGAAGCAGAAATGTCCCCGTTTTGGATGGTGAGAGAGAACGTAGCTTCCATCCGCGGGTGCAGCCTACGTATTGCTTACGTATCGCTGCTGTCCGCTGGTGGAGAAGAGAAGTCTGGGGAAATCCAGCCTTTGTTCATCTTGATGAGTGTTAGCCTGTCGGCACTGTCGGTTGACAAGCGGCTACGCTTATCTGTGATGATTCCCCCAGCCGCACTAAACACCCTCTCCGACAAGACGCTAGCCGCAGGACAAGCAAGCACCTCCAGGGCATACAGCGCTAGTTCAGGCCACGTGTCCAGCTTCGACACCCAGTAGTTGTAGGGGGCAGAGGCGTCACCGAGGATGGTCGTGCGATCGGCTACGTACTCCCTCACCATCCTTTTACAGTGCTCCCGCCGACTCAGCCTTGACTGGGGAGCGGTGACACAGTCTTGCTGGGGAGCCATAAAGCTGGCCAGGCCCTTAAAGACTGTTGCACTGCCTGGGATGTACATGCTGCTCGATCTCCGCACCTCCCCTGCTACCTGGCCCTCGGAACTGCGCCTTCTGCCACTAGCGCTGTCGGTTGGGAATTTTACCATCAGCTTGTCCGCAAGGGTCCTGTGGTATAGCAACACTCTCGAACCCCTTTCCTCTTCAGGAATGAGAGTGGGCAGGTTCTCCTTATAGCGTGGGTCGAGCAGTGTGTACACCCAGTAATCCGTTGTGGCCAGAATGCGTGCAACGCGAGGGTCACGAGAAAGGCATCCTAACATGAAGTCAGCCATGTGTGCCAGGGTACCTGTACGCAACACATGGCTGTCTTCACTAGGAAGATCACTTTCAGGATCCTCCTCCTCCTCCTCCTCAGGCCATACACGCTGAAAGGATGACAGGCAATCAGCCGGTGTACCGTCAGCAGCGGGCCAAGCTGTCTCTTCCCCCTCCTCCTCATCCTCCTCATGCTCCTCCTCCTCCTCCTGTACGCGCTGAGAAATAGACAGGAGGGTGCCCTGACTATCCAGCGGCATACTGTCTTCCACCGCCCCCGTTTCCGAGCGCAAAGCAGCTGCCTTTATGGTTTGCAGGGAATTTCTCAAGATGCATAGCAGAGGAATGGTGACGCTAATGATTGTAGCATCGCCGCTCACCACCTGGGTAGACTCCTCAAAATTACCAAGGACATGGCAGATGTCTGCCAACCAGGCCCACTCTTCTGAAAGGAATTGAGGAGGCTGACTCCCACTGCGCCGCCCATGTTGGAGTTGGTATTCGACTATAGCTCTACGCTGTTCATAGAGCCTGGCCAACATGTGGAGCGTAGAGTTCCACCGTGTGGGCACGTCGCACAGCAGTCGGTGCACTGGCAGCTTAAAGTGATGTTGCAGGGTGCGCAGGGTGGCAGCGTCCGTGTGGGACTTGCGGAAATGTGCGCAGAGCCGGCGCGCCTTTACGAGCAGGTCTGACAAGCGTGGGTAGCTTTTCAGAAAGCGCTGAACCACCAAATTAAAGACGTGGGCCAGGCATGGCACGTGCGTGAGGCTGCCGAGCTGCAGAGCCGCCACCAGGTTACGGCCGTTGTCACACACGACCATGCCCGGTTGGAGGCTCAGCGGCGCAAGCCAGCGGTCGGTCTGCTGTGTCAGACCCTGCAGCAGTTCGTGGGCCGTGTGCCTCTTATCGCCTAAGCTGAGTAGTTTCAGCACGGCCTGCTGACGCTTGCCTACCGCTGTGCTGCCACGCCGCGCGACACTGACTGCTGGCGACATGCTGCTGCTAACACATCTTGATTGCGAGACAGAGGAGGAGAAGGAGGAGGAGGGTGCTTTAGTGGAGGAAGCATACACCTCCGCAGATACCACCACCGAGCTGGGGCCCGCAATTCTGGGGGTGGGTAGGACGTGAGCGGTCCCAGGCTCTGACTCTGTCCCAGCCTCCACTAAATTCACCCAATGTGCCGTCAGGGAGATGTAGTGGCCCTGCCCGCCTGTGCTTGTCCACGTGTCCGTTGTTAAGTGGACCGTGGCAGTAACCGCGTTGGTGAGGGCGCGTACAATGTTGCGGGAGACGTGGTCGTGCAGGGCTGGGACGGCACATCGGGAAAAGTAGTGGCGACTGGGAACTGAGTAGCGCGGGGCCGCCGCCTCCATGATACTTTTGAAGGACTCAGTTTCCACAACCCTATACGGCAGCATCTCAAGGCTGATGAATTTTGCTATGCGGACGGTTAACGTTTGAGCGTGCGGGTGCGTGGCGGCGTACTTGCGCTTGCGCTCCAACAGTTGCGCAAGCGACGGCTGGACGGTGCACTGAACTACACTGCTGGATGGGGCCGAGGACAACGGAGATGAGGGTGTGGGTGCAGGCCATGAGGCGGTAGTGCCTGTGTCCTGAGAGGGGGGTTGCATCTCAGTGGCAGGTTGGGGCACAGGGGGAGAGGCAGGGGTGCAAACCGGAGGCGCTGAACGGCCTTCGTCCCACCTTGTGGGGTGCTTGGCCATCATATGTCTGCGCATGGTGGTGGTGGTGAGGCTGTTGGTGTTGGCTCCCCGGCTGAGCTTTGCGCGACAAAGGTTGCACACCACTGTTCGTCGGTCGTCAGGCGTCTCTGTGAAAAACTGCCAGACCTTAGAGCACCTCGGCCTCTGCAGGGTGGCATGGCGCGAGGGGGCGCTTTGGGAAACCGTTGGTGGATTATTCGGTCTGGCCCTGCCTCTACCCCTGGCCACCGCACTGCCTCTTGCAACCTGCCCTGCTGATGCCCTTGACTCCCCCTCTGAAGACCTGTCCTCCTGAGTAAGCGTTGCACACCAGGTGGGGTCAGTCACCTCATCGTCCTGCTGCTCTTCCTCCGAATCCTCTGTGTGCTGCTCCCTCGGACTTACTGCCCTTACTACTACCTCACTGCAAGACAACTGTGTCTGATCGTCATCGTCCTCCTCACCCACAGAAAGTTGTTGAGACAGTTGGCGGAAGTCCCCAGCCTCTTCCCCCGGACCCCGGGAACTTTCGAATGGTTGGGCATCAGTGACGATAAAATCCTCTGGTGGGAGAGGAACCGCTGCTGCCCAATCTAAGCAGGGGCCCGAGAACAGTTCCTGGGAGTGTTCCCGCTCCTGAGCAGGTGTCATTGTAGTGGAGTGAGGAGGCTGGGAGGAAGGAGGAGCAGCAGACAGAGGATTCGGATTTGCAGCAGTGGACGGCGCAGAACTGCGTGTTGACGATAGGTTGCTCGAAGCACTTTCTGCCATCCAGGACAGGACCTGCTCACACTGCTCATTTTCTAATAACCGTCTCCCGCGTGGACCCATTAATTGGGCGATGAATGTGGGGACGCCAGAAACGTGCCTCTCTCCTAATCGCGCAGCAGTCGGCTGCGACACACCTGGATCAGGAGCTCGGCCTGTGCCCACACCCTGACTTGGCCCTCCGCGTCCTCGGCCGCGTCCACGTCCTCTAGGCCTACCCCTACCCCTCAGCATGCTGTATTACCAGTGATTTGATTTCACAGCCAGGAAATGAATTGGCGCAAGACTGCAGGCCAAATATAATTTTTTCCCTTTTTTGAAAACGAAAGGCCCCACTGCCTCTAGTGAATGAATAATCTAAGTTTAATAACTGTGCTGTGGCCCTGCTAATGTGTCACAGAACGTGAGGGTAGCAGAGTTATTATAACTCTGGCAGAGCAGGTATTTTTTTCCCAATTAAGGAAAGCAAATGGCGAAGCCAGCAGTAAACCGTAGCTGGGTGCGTCTGATTTTTAAACGTTGCACACGCAGCCGACACGTGTCCACCGCCCTTAGGACGGACAGAGGCAGGACAAATAGAATTATTTTCAGTTTTTTTCCACCAAAAGGCAGCACTGCGTATATTCAATGAACATGAGAAGTTTAATAACTGTGCTGTGGCCCTGCTAATGTGGCACAGAACTTGAGGGTAGCAGAGTTATTAACTCTGGCAGAGCAGGTATTTTTTTTCCCAATTAAGGAAAGCAAATGGCGAAGCCAGCAGTAAACCGTAGCTGGGTGCGTCTGATTTTTAAACGTTGCACACGCAGCCGACACGTGTCCACCGCCCTTAGGACGGACAGAGGCAGGTCAAATAGAATTTTTTTCACTTGTTTTACAAGCAAAAGGCAGCACTGCGTATATTCAATGAATAATAACTGTGTTGTGGCCCTGCCTACACAATTCTTTCCCTGTAGTATCAATGGAGGGTGCAATGCTCTGCAGAGGCGATTTTGAGAAGAAAAAAAATATGCAGCACAGCTAACAGCAGCCAACACACAGCTATCAGTGGCCCTAATAAGGACCTTTGGGGGGTCTTGAAGCCTACACTAACTACCAATTCTTTCCCTACAGCAGCTCCGGTATAAACAGCACTGTCCCTCAGCTAACTCACCAGGCATCTGAGGCGAGCCGCGGGAGGGGCCGACTTTTATATTAGGCGAACACCTGATCTCCCCAGCCACTCACTGCAGGGGGGTGATATAGGGCTTGAACGACGCAGGGGGAAGTTGTAATGCCTTCCCTGTCTTTCAATTGGCCAGAAAAGCGCGCTAACGTTAGGGAAGGAAGTGAAAGTAACCCGAACACCGCATGGTGTTCGTTACGAATAACGAACATCCCGAACACCCTAATATCCGCACGGATATCAAGTTCGGACGAACACGTTCGCTCATCTCTAGTAAGTATCCTCTAAGTGTGCCGATTTCATAATATTTGCCAGGGCTTGTAGTCTATGGCCACATACAAGGTGTTTTCTGTCCAGAGTCCACAAACAACAAAAGCAAATCCCAATTCATACATACATTACACAACACACACTTTGTAATAAAAGAGCTCTTAACAGCAGTAAACGGTACACTATTGTTTTGTAGATCCAATTTCAGAAGGAGTGCGGAGCAGATAATGTGTGCAGGAGCAACTTACAGATGCAGTATGAGTACCTGAGGGACAACTACGAGCCATTTCCAAGGTCAGAGAAGTAATAGTCAAGTGTAATGTAATATGTCAATTCTATATAGTGTTCTCTGATAAACTATTTAATGCTCCATATACTAGTAACCTCCCCAATATCTCCTCCCATTACTCCATATAACCTCCCCTATATCTCCCCCTATTGCTCCATATAACCTCCCCCTATATCGCCTCCTATTACTCCATATAACCTCCCCTATATCTCCTCCTATTACTCCATATAACCTCCCCCTATATCTCCTCCTATTACTCCATATAATCTCCTTTATATCGGCTCCTATTACTCCATATAACCTCCCTTTTATCTCCTCCTATTACTCCATACTTTTCCCTATAACTCTCGCTATACATTCCCACAGAGTGAATGGGACTCAGATTCTCTATTATGACCTACATGTGAAGAGGTTGCACCTTCGAATAGTTGTGACCAATGCCCCTACTGCCACCTCTTCAGCTGATGATGCCCATGAAGCCATGCTGAATGTCACTTTTCCAGATGAACTTCTCTTCTCCTCCGTGCGACCAGTAAGTGGCAGGAGGACAATATAATGTACCGCTATATCAGATGTGTGAGCTAATATAAGTGTATTGTTCTTTCATAGGTCGGATCCTGCATCTTTGAAGGTACTGTTTTGTGTCAACTTGGGAATCCTTTCCGAAGGAACCAAAGAGTGAGTCATCTATTTGTAATCTAGTCCTTTGCTGCCTGTGTCCTGGTTTACTGCCATATTGTTTACCTGCCATTGTATTCCATAGGCTGAGATTGACATCACCTTTGAAGCATCTGGAATTGTCTTGAAGACCAGAGAGGTGACCACCGCACTCCAGCTGTCCACGTAAGAAATGGCCAGAGAACTTTAGAGGAAGCCAACGTAAAAAACATTATTCAGAGTCTAGTTTTTGTAGCAAGTTAATTAAAGCTGGAGTCTTTAAACTATGACCACTAATGATGGCTAAAAGCAAGGGGCAATGGAGCTCTACAAGGGGCTATGCTCTTTGTTCTTCTGTTGGCTTTATTTGGGCGAGGAGCAAATGGACCTTGGCTGTAGCTTTAGTGGGGTTCTCTATCCTCATTCTAGGGGTTGTCTGCTTAAGAAAACCTGATTTTAAGTATCATTTTCAGGAATGTTGAGTTACTAGAGGGAAATCCCCACTGAGGACCCTCTTCTATTGATCGGGGCAGCCAAAAAGTGCATATAGTCTTCTGACCCTTTCACTTTATTTTACGTTTTATTATGTTGTGGTCATGCGCAAATTTATCACTCTGCAGTCAGTTCTCCCTGATGACAAAGTGGAAACAGACTGTTAGAAATCTTTGTAATTTAAAAGAAAATTAAAAAGTAACATCTTGCATTGACATTAGTATTGACACCCTGTACATTAGTATTGACACCCTGTACATTAGTATTGACACCCTGTACATTAGTATTGACACCCTGTACCCGGTACTTGAAACACTTTTGACAGCGATTACAGCTTCTAGTCGTCTTGATGCCAAAAGGTTTGCATTCCTGGATTTGGGGATTTTCTGCCATATGGAGGAGATAAGTGTGTGTGTGGGTTATATGGAGTAATATGAGGAGATATAGGCGAGGCTACCAGTATATGGGGTAATAAATAGTTTATAAGAGAACAATATATAGATGAGAAGTAGATCTGACATATTAAATCACACTTGACTATTAGTTCTCTGAATCTCTTTCTGATTGGGTGGGGGCCATTTGAGAATAGCCATTTTCAGGTCTCTCCAGAGATGTTCAATTGGGTTCAAGCCAGCACTCTGGTTGGGCCACTCAAAGACCTTCACAGAATTGTCACTAATCCACCCGTGTTGTCTTGGCTAAGTGCTTTGGGTCATTGTCTTGTTGGCAGGTGAAGCTTCTCTTGTAAAGCTTTGGTTTCTTGTGCTCTGGACCAGCTTATCATTAAGAATATCTTTGCACCTTGCTCCATTCAGCTTTCCATCAACCCAGACCGGTCTCCCTGTGCCAGCCGCTGATAAATATCCTCACATCATGATGTTGCCACCACCAGGCTTCACTGTAGGGATGGTCTTGGGATGGTGATGAGTGGCGCCTGGTTTTCTCCAGACAGAACGCTTAGAATTGAGGCCAAAAAGCTTGATTTTGGATTCATCAGACCAGAGAATCTTGTCTTTCACAGTCTGAGAGTCTTTAGGTGCTTTTGGCAAACTCCATGGGGCATTTTCATGTTTCTTTCATTGAGGAGAGGCATCTTTCTGGACCCTCTGCCATAAAACCCAGATTGGTAGAGTTCTGCAGTCATGGTTGACCTTCTGGTAGCTTCTTTCATCTGCTCACAGAATCTTTGGAGCTCAGCCAGAGTGACCATTGTGTTCTTGGTCACCTCTCTTATCAAGGCCGTTCTCTGCCATTACTTAGTTTGGTGGGTCATCCATCTCTAGGAAGAGTCCTGGTTGTTCCATACTTTTTTCCATTATGAATTATATCGGCCACTGTGCTCCTGGGAACTTTCAGTGCAGCAAACATTTTTTGAAAGCCTTCTCTAGATCTATGCCTTCACACAATCCTGTCTCTTGTGTTTAGAACATTATTGTGTTTAGATATATGCTTGAGTAGGGCGTCATTAGAATGCCGAAACGCGTTGCATTTTAAAAGTTATTTTGTAACGTTGTATTTTTAATAAACCTTTATTTGGAAACTGGATCCTAAAAGATTTTTTTCCAATATATAAATATTTAGGGGCCGATAACACGAGCGTGGAAACAGCTTTTTTATACCATTTATTACAACCCTGTCTCTGAGATATACAGGCAGTTCTTTCCTTTCATGGTTTCATTTTGGCTCTGAAACGCATTGTGAGCTGTGATACCTTATATATACAGCAGTGTGTCTTTTAAAATTATGTCCAATCAACTGAATTTACCCCAGTTGGACTCCAATCAAGGTGTAGAAACATCTCAATGATGATCAAGAAAAATGGGAAGTCCCCAGAGCTAAACTTCAAGTGTCATATTAAAGGGTCTGAATACTTATGTCAATGCAAAATGTAAGTTTTTCTTTTTTTTTTTTAATTACAAAGTTTTCTAACATTTTGTTTGCAAGTTCTCATTATGGGGTAGGGAGTGGGGAATTATGGGAAAAAACTTGTGTTTTTTTTTTTTAATTTGCACAAGGCCACAACATAAGAAAATGTAAAAAAAAAAAAGTGAGATTCTGAAGACTTTCCGGACCCACTATATCTTACTGCAAAATCTCTGTGTTACATGGACAGTTAATTGATTTCAAAGATCACTGTGTAATGCTTCATTTCACCTTTGGTGGTGCTGCAGGGAAATTGAACACTTGCTGCCAGGTTCCCCTGATTGTGAGGCTGTCAAACAGCCAGATAGCATGTGACATAAAGAGGTAATAAAAATGGACAACCTCTTTTAATCTAAGAGGCTACTATATTACATTTACCATGTTAACTCGGATTGATTTAATAGCTCTGGTCAGTGATGATACATTTGAACAGAAACCTCAAGAGTGAAAAGTATTCATTAAGTCCCATCCACGTGGGCGCCTTTAAGGATGCAGCTAAGTTGCCCTATGTTTTCTTTTCAGACTGAGTAAACAGGACAGTCTGGAGGAGGAATATGCTGAATTCTTGGTGGACTACACATTAAAGACTTCATTATCTGTGTAAGTACTCCCTAAATTATAGAGACGGTAGAAAGTGATGAGCAACCCAGCAGTCAGGAGATTTACCATGTATTATGTGTGTTACCGGGGGCTGCCATATTGGAAGATGGTGCAACAGGATGATGCTTTATGGCTGCAGCAACAGGCTTCCATACAATCCCTAGCCTCCTCCAGACAGTTAAACAAAAGCAGTGGTCTAGACCTGCTTATATAGTCTTCAACAATAAAATAGATCAATAATTTTAGTCCCGCCCCTCATGCTGATGACCATTCTTGAAAATCCAGTCTTTACAACATAGCAGAAAAGCGAGATGTAGTAAACAGAAAGTATCATCTTCTTTTGTGTTTTCTACTAGTCACTGTGGAAACTGGAAAGTCTGAAAGTAATTTTTTTCTATATAGGTACCCAAGGGTAAGGAGAAAAATAGAGGGCTTAAAGGAAAATCATCACCGTAAAAATGGTAGATGGTCTTGGGGAACAATGAAAGACACTCACAATAGATGACTCATTCCTTCTGCTCTGTGTCTGATAGACCTGTTGTTAAGCAACTCTGATAATGGGTCTGATGTAGTTATGGGATGTTTTTACCCAAAATATATTATAACTACAGGCTAAAACTATGCATAATTAAAAGGGTTGTCTAATGTGTACAAGTCTTTCTTGGAATGAAGCTGCTCCAAAGAGTCCGGTTACTCTAATTCTTGATGATCGGGTGTTATCATCTTGGTAGCTTCATACAGACACTTATTCGCTCTGCATTGACTGTTGCAGAGGGACTTTAGTTGAGCCTGCCATAGTGGGACTGGGAGCCTCTCTCGGCAGCAACTTACTGCTATGACTCTTAGATACGGGTCTTGAATGGAAGACTCCCACTATGATGTCCATGTACCGCAATAGAGTATATATGGAAAGGCATTGACCAGATAAGACAGCCCCATTAAAGTGCTATTTAGTGATGTTAATAGGGGGGTGTCTGTGACAACTTCCAATTTAAGTAGATAAAAAGTGGTTTTAAAGGTGCTTCTATATGACGTTCAAAGTGCTGTTCATATAGATTTCATGAACGATAAAGAATGAACAGTATATCAAAGTAATAAAATATTTGGAGTAGAGTTACCCTTTAAATCAGGACAGAGGACATACGGTATTAGTATTGTGCATTAAGTAACAAAGTCTCCTTCCTTACTCTCTATGATGGGCTCTACACAGGATGCCTCAGAACCTACAGACCTATTTTAGTGGCCAAGTGATGGGGGAATCAGCCATGAAGACAGTACAAGATGTGGGAAGCCCTGTGGAGTTCGTATTTATGGTGAGAGATGGTTGGGGATTGATACAGTATCCCTAAATGGAGGTTAATAGTGGAAGACATTAAGCTAGCATGTGTCAACATTGTGTTCTAGGTTAAAAATGAAGGTGAACCCCTCAACAACTTGGTATCCCTAATCCTAGCTGTCGAATGGCCATACGAAGTGACCAATGGGAAGTGGCTTTTATATCCTACAGAAGTGTTGGTGAAGACCCAGAATGTGACACAGTGCCAGCCTGCTGGACATATCATTGACCCTTTGAACCTCACAGTAAGTGTACATCACAATTGATCTCCACCAGCTGTCAACCATGTCCAGGTTGTTGTCCTCAGGTTTAACCAACTAAGCCAAAAGAGATCGGAATGGGAAAAGTGTAGTAACTGATACACACACATTTCCACTAGCATTGTCAAGCTAAACCATGGTAAAGCATTTGGTAGCCATGGGTCAAGAGAGGAGTTTAGAGACACTTGACGCTTAGAAAAGCATTGGACATCAAGAGGCTGTAAGAAAAATCAGGTAAAGAGGTCATCCACTTTGGACAGTCCCTTTTTTCTAGAAGAGCCTCATAGGCAATTAGCTGTTAAATGTAAGGGAAACTCACAGTAAGTTATCCAGTAGTGCCTCCACAGGAAACATGAAGAATTACACCTCTCCCACCAAAATCAATAGGATGTCCATGCCAATTATGAACCTGCTTGGTCCTCCAGGGTGAGAGACGCTGCTTTCCGCTTGGACTAATAAATAAGAATACTGAATGAGCGTTTGTGCATTTTTGTTGCATTTCAAGATAGTAGCTAAAATAAGTTGCCTATTACAACATGTGGTTTAACCGTTTTTTTTCTTTGGTTCAGCTCTCTGAGGGTAGAAGACGGAGGAGAGACACTGTCAAGTTGGATTTGCCAGATGTAAAGGTTTTACCAGCTGTTAAAAGACCAAATACTGTCCTGGTAAGAATCAGCACATGATTGTCAATGTCTTGAACCCTCACATAAAACCTTTTTGTATAGTTCAATGTTTGTCATCGTAGCGTGGGATTGTTATTGATATCAAGAGATAATTAGGGTTCCAACTTCTTGTTCCACCTTGTTGTCCTATCTGGGACCATCAATATTGTTTCTTGAAGAGCTGAACATGAGCATTTCTTCTTAAAGAGGACCTGTCATATCTTTGGGTCAGCAAGTGCCAGCTGCATAGGAGGACCTGTCATATTTTTGGGTCAGCGGGTGCTAGTTGCATAGCTTTGCAGCCACGATCCTTCTGACTCTGGTGCAGCTTTTCACTCATCTGTACTCCTTTCCTGTTCACTCACACCAACCTCCATTAGTATTGGGTCCTGGTGATGTAAATCTGTCAAGTGGGCGGTCTCCTCCACCCACTGTCAAGGGATAACGTCAGATTTCCTCCACCCACTAATGTTACCCATTAACTGTGATCAGATACCCAATGCCAGGACCCAAAACTAATGGAAATCAAAGCAAGAGAATAGTAGGAGTACAGAGAGAAGAAAAAGAAAAGCCTCGTAAAGTTATGCAGCCAGCCCAACCGACTCCAGGACTTGACTGGTCCTTTTTAATTATAAACCCCAGACTCATGTTTTCTTCTGTTCTCCTTGACTTTGCAGGATAAGATCAGTTACCTATTTCATGGCATTGTAAAAACTCCATTGTGTAGCACGCATTTCCCTGCCTTCACCTATGTTTTAACATATTGCATTGGGTTTACAGAGGTGTAAGGGCGGCAGTGCCAAATGTGTGCGTTTTGAATGCCCTTTGAATGACTTGGAAAAGCTAGCCAATATTACGGTGCGTGCAAGAGTCTGGAACAGCACGTTCTTAGAGGTAAGAAAAACTGTTGATTCAATCCTTAGTCTGTTAATGCAGTTCCATTATGGCAGGACATGAATTGGCATGCAGCTGTAGTTTGGTCCTTTAATGCCTCTGTGAGGCAATGTACTCTCTCCTGTATTCTCCCCTAATATTTCTAAGGAAGTATATTGGGTCATACCACGGAAGCACATCAAGGGATAGTATCAACCCAAAGTGCACTATGGACGCCACAGTATAGATCCATAACATAGGCATAACTAAAATATCATCTTTTTCTCTTGTGCCTGAACATTGTTTATTCTGTTGTTCCCCTAGGATTATAGATACGCTGACAGAATTTGGGTGGAAGGATCAGCAGAACTTTATCTGAAAACCAATATTGATGCCATAAAAATGCGAAGTCAACATGTATCAGTACGTGTTTCTACTCAACATCAGCTCACCAGTTTGTTAAGATATATTTTCCCACATAGATTAACCATATGTTAATTCTTTTCCTCTGTGTATTACTCTTGAATTCAGTTTGCAGTCACCATAGACTCTGAACTGGTAGAACCACCGCCGGCTGAACTTCCGCTCTGGATGATCATTGTCGCAGTGGTAGCTGGTATTTTACTTCTAGGACTTATCATTCTCATCCTCTGGCTGGTAAGAAATGAAATCCCATCAAATATGGCCTCTTATGTATAGTATCTGCGGGTTCAGAGGTGTACTGGGAATGGGCTACCGGGGGCCAAGGGGAGTGCAGAAAAGCCCTCTTGCCTCGGGGCATGAGTTAAAATAGCAAACTGAACTTTTGCCCCTGTATATCACTCATGTGTCATTAACTTCACCTGTGTTAATAGCAGTACTTGGTTGTGAAGATTAACCATTGGCCACTAGTTAGGACCTCTCACTGCCATAAAGAAGACTTTGATGTATAATGATATTAACACAACGTTGGGCTTCTGACCCCTATTTATTTATCCATTATAGTCATAGTCCTGGCACGGTAACTGATGGGCCTGTACATTGAATGGTAATATAGACTATATTAGCCAAATGTTGAAATAAGGGCTCGAATCCCATTATGTTCTACAATAGTCAGCCCTGCTGGTCATATCTTCTGATGTCATTGTCTGAGGTTGCTTCAGAAACTCACCAGTGCTCATAAAGCTGTGCCAGGTGGAGGACTTTTGCAGATTAGACTGCTGTACTGCCTTTCCTTGGACCCACCAGATAACAAACCCATAAGAAATAGACCTAGGTGGCAAATGATTGTCTCCAAAGTCATCTCCAAATGGGGTAGTCTCCTGCTGGACGTTTGAGACCACGTTGTACGAGGCACAATTGTTTTGGATCTCTTGGTTTTCTGGTGGGCCAGTCTGACTCTGGTTGCAAGAGATTTTCTTCAACATCCTAAACTTCATATATCCTGGAAGATGTCAAGTGTATCCCAGTGCTACCCATTGAAAGTGTGCATGTTTTATCCCTTGCTTGCCTTTTATTCATCGCTTGCTGATATATTTAGCTAATTATTCATGCCCCTTATCCTGTATAGAAAATATTATATTGTTTTTCAAGCTGGTGGGAGGCATCTCTAGTCTCTTAGGCTGATCATACACAATAGACAGCTATGTCTCCTGTCCTCCCTGTAGACATGCATGCTCAGCTCGGTCCAGAATGCATATGTTCTGAATGGGCAGAATGTAGTAAGTAATCTCTGGCAGCGGCTTATCTCGCCAAGAGCAAAAAGATCAGGCAGTTTGAAATACAACTACCTGTTCCTGACATGTGCCATTCTGGAGGCCCCGATACACATTAGATGGTCAGATGTCATCTGTCTGACACATACAGATGGATTCTCCTTTATCTTGACTCGTGC